>NC_000074.6:30464678-30644678 GCF_000001635.26 Mus musculus | reverse complement strand
TCAGGATGATGCCCTCCAGGTCCATCCATTTGGCTAGGAATTTCATAAATTCATTCTTTTTAATAGCTGAGTAGTACTCCATTGTGTAAATGTACCACATTTTCTGTATCCATTCCTCTGTTGAGGGGCATCTGGGTTCTTTCCAGCTTCTGGCCATTATAAATAAGGCTCCTATGAACATAGTGTATTTTTCTAAAATAAAACTTCTCCCTTATTGGCCGCTAGGGCCTCTGGAGCATCTTAAAAAACAAACCTTCTTAAACCTATTAACTTGTGGGTTTCTAGCTTCCTAACCTTTCAGAGAGTCATTCATGCTGTGGTGACCTCCCTCCCCAACCATTAAATTACTTTTGTTTCCATTTCATAACTGTAATTTTGCTACTGTTATGAATAACTTGTAATGTAAATATTGGATTTTCTAATGGTCTTAGGTGACCCCTGTAAAATGTCCATTTGACCCCTAAAGGGGTCATGGCTCATACGCTGAGAACCAGTGTTATAAACTATTCAAAGACTTAAAATTTCTATTCAAACAAGAAAAACTGATGTGTTAATTTCTAATGCAAAGCTATGTCCCACTTATCAATCTGTCAGGGGTTTTAATTTTCCTTTATGGTTCTGTTTTCTTCCCTTCTTTTCCCCTTATTTTGACATCATTGGTGTAATCCTTACTCAATAATTATAATTTCCCATTCTGTCCTGTAAATCCACTCTGCTATTTGATTCCTTCTTAGAATTATTCTCCTTATTTGGCCACAGTCTTAATATATATAGCCATGAGTGTCTTATTTATTATTTTTAGTCTAAAGGATCTCACTACTGTGAGCAAGCTACATAAGGACAGCTCTCTTAGGAACAAAAACACAGGCATGTTTTTTTTTCTAGATCTCACCTTTTTGACACCATTGGTTGGTATAATCATGTTACTTTTATTTGGACCTTGTCTTTTTGACCTTCTTGTCAACTTTGATTTTTTCCGACGCCACTGTTCTAAACTGAATTTCTTGTGGGGCAGGGATCCCAGCCCATTTCTACAGCAGCAGATGGAAATCCTCCTCTCCAGGTAAAATGGGGAGAGTTCCAAGTTCCCTCTTGGGCAGGCAGTATGGCCTTCAATAGCAGCAAGCAGTTATGTGGCTACTCTGGAAGATTTCTGAGACCATGGCTCTGGCAGGAGAGTTGAGACAGAATGGGGCAGAGAGTGAGATCCAGGCCTTACACAAAGGCTGCAAAATTAGCATATGAAAAATGCTTTCAAAAAGGAAAGCTGGAAAATCTCCAGTGTTCTGATATGTAGCAGATAGAACAGGAAAATCCAGCAACTATGAACAGTTTACCATCGAATATAACATTGCTGTGTGGTGTGTGAGTGTGTGAGAGCTCACAAGCCATGTCTTAGATCCTCAGTCAAGGCCAAGAAGGTAGCAGATTTAGGCAGACAAGGAGATATGGGAACAAGCAGGAGAGGGTAATACAGGCACACTTATGATTCTGATGATATTTGCATTACCCATTAACACCTATCAGAAAGCAATTACCACAAAGAGGCAGTAAATTTCCAATTAGATAAATTGAATCAGTCAGTTGATATTAGCCAGGCTTGTCAGCTGCCACCCTTAATTGCTGGAAAAATGGACACGTGAACAAAGTGGCTGTGGCAAAACTTTCCATGGGATTAAAATCATAGGCTCCCACTTAGCAAGGGATCAATGACACAGTCCCACTTAAGAAGGCTGATTGGGCCACCATCACTTCAGCGTGTCTAAGAGCAGGAAGAGTTGAGACTGGTGCTGAATGTCTGGGGACTTTGATGAGGGCATTACCTCTGCAGGAGCTCCAAGTTCTTACATCCTGGTAATGCGCAGGAACATATGGCAGCAGCAAGCAAAACAAGAGGCTGTAAGAAGTACTCTATTGCCAAATGGGGAAAAGGGCAGAGCAAGGAAGCTTAATGGGCATTCACCAATGATTTAGACCCCTGTGATAATTTATACAATGGCCTTTTCCAGCATGCTCTATCTTGTACATATCAGAAGGCTGGAAGCTTTCCTTATGTTAACATATCCTCAGGTTCACCCGTGTTGTCGCAGATAGCAGGGCCTTACATATCCCGCCTTTCCTTTATCTATTCATTAACTCCATCAACATTTACGTTGCTTACATTCCTTGCCTTTCATGAATAATGCTTCAATGAATTTGAGGGTGACATGTTTCTTTTGAGTTCCTGATTTCGATTTCTTTTGAGTGTCTTTTGAGAGATGAGATTGCTGGATCACAAGGTAGTTACTTAAGTTCCTTGAGGCACCACCACAGGAGTTCTCAGATTGCACCAAGTCGAATTCACACCAATACCTGAGAGTTCCTTTCTGCATATACCCTCATGAAAATTCACCTTTTATTTTTGGATAGTGTTCACCCTAACAGGTATGAGCAATTTTTGCTTTGTGATTTTTTATTTCTATAATGATAAATGGCATTGAATTAATACAGTTGTTAGTTTTTTGATACTAGAGTGAAATATCTGGGCCTGAGTACTTATATGGGCAAGAGTTTTATTTAGATTACAGTTTGGGAAGCTGAAAACCCAAACAGCATTATACTAATATTAACCTTGATATATATAATGCTTATGCTAACTTACATAACTAATATAATACTTATATTAATAATAATAATATAAAACTAATACTTATATTAATGTAAGTATTAATGTTGATACTTATAATAACATATCCTCAGGCTCATGTTAGGACCTCTCTGACTACATCATTTCACACCGGATGCACTCACCATGATAGGAGCATGAACAAAAGAAAGAGGGATTAACCAATAGCAAATCAAAGAAGGGTGAGTGGGCTTACAGTTTAATAATAACCTCTCCTAAGAAACAACCAGGAGTCCCAAAATAATTAGTGAACTCCTTTCTGTAGATAGTGTCTATCTGAACTGAATTGAATCCACTGAAGTTGTAAGCCAGAATAAAATGTTTTCTTATAAGTTTATTGTCAAAGTTACTTTTATCTCAATGATAGAAAGTAACACAGTAACACATGCGATGCCATGTAGTATTACTTCATGTCTGGCTTATTTACCTATATTGACATATCCTCAGGCCTACCCATGGCATCTTAGATAGCAGAACCTTTTCTTTTCTTAAAGGTAAACAACAGCTCAAAGGACTGTCATCTCCTCTGAGGCACATCTCTTAAGGGTCCCACCCACCACCTTGTAGCCAGAGTGGAAACAACCATCTACTACATTTGGGGGACAAACCATGTCCAGATCATTGCATATATCTTATCATATAGCTGTGGGCTACTTCAGTCTTTTACAGAAATATACTAGGAATTTTTTTAATGAACGAGCCATATAAATTTCTTGTTTATTAGACATATAACATTGTATCAGATTTCTGGTTTTCATTTTTTTCTCTTATTCAAATTTTCTCTGTAGGTTGTTTTTTTTTTAATTGCATTGTCTTTACTTTTCAAAGACCTGTTATGATGGTGTAATTTTGATCATCTGTTTTTACTTTTATTGCTTGTACTTTTGATACTGCATTCAAGAACCAAAGTCAAGGAGTTTTTGCTGTTTTTGTCTAAATTTTCAGGTTTCAGATTTAGGTTTTTAGTCCATTTTTGAGTTGATTTTGGTGTATGGCATAAGAAAAAAGGTCCTCTTTTATTCTTTCTCTGTGTTCTTGTCTTTTCCTTTAGAGGGATTTTTTTTTTTCAGCTACTTCTGACCCCTAAAGTCTTCATTCTGGAGACAGACCCATGAGACTTTTGAATTATATTTAGTTACAGAGATTCCTGCATTGCTATTGCCTATTGTTCAGTCAGGTGGGTTAGTCCTGTGTCATATTGAGATATTCACATAGTCTGCCTCAATTTAGATTTGGATTATGAAGCAAGAATCAGAGTTTGCATAGCATGGGGGCAGAATTGTGGTGTATATCCACATGTGGTCTGTTTTGACTCCTCTTTTCTGACCAGTATAGAAAGAAGGCCCTTATCAAACCCTGACTGCTTATCACCACTGCATTCCAAGTTAGTCTGCTTTGATGACAGCTTAGCCTATGTGGTAGCTATGATAAAGCTAAAGATAGTTTGTTGCAGGGGTCAGGCCTCCAGCAGGCACTCAGTTTCTGCAAGGGATGATGGGAGACTTAAAAGCAGCCATACTGACTGTCTTTTCTTTATCCTTTAAATACTTAAGAGTACAACTAGCCTGCCATTTTCCCCAGTATGCAACATTGTTTGCAATTTGTGATCTGAGGCATGAGTGAGGAGCTCGGGTTGGGAAGATTATACATGACCTTCCATACTCAATAAATCTACTTCAACGGTCAAGAGTCCAACATGAGTTTAACTCTAACTCAGTTAAGTGGCCGTAGGTAACTTTGACAAAGAACTGGGAGAATCATTGCAATATACAGTTGTCCTGGTTTTGTCAGTAAATGAATAATTTTTGTCTCTACAATCTAGCTTCGGGAGTATCTCAGCTTTTTATTGGACAAGTTTCTACAGTTCTCTGCTCATTGGTTCACACTTCTTTTCATTGTATATTATGTAGTATTTTTCCTGGCTGTCTTATTTCTTCCTTCATATTTTTTACAGAAAATATTTAAGTAAAAGTATATTCTAAACTAATGACAAATATACAGTATAATCAATATATAAAATAGGAACCCAGCCACCTAGCATTAAAGTACTTTGTACTGTTTCTAATTGTCTATGCTATAGGTTATATGACTAAGTACCGTGGATTGGTTTACCTTAGTATCTGTATTAGCCAGGGTCCTCTAGAGGAATAGAACTGAGTGTTTGTGTGTGTGTGTGTGTGTGTGTGTGTGTGTATGTGAGTGAGTGAAGAAGATTCATTAGAATAGCTTAAGGCTATGGTTCACCAAGTCCAACAATGTCTATCTACCAGGGGAAAAATCCAAGAATCCAGTTATTTTTCAATCCATGTACCTCGGTGTCTCAGCTGGTCTTCATGACATCATATCAAAGAAGGAGACCAGTGATTATCAACCTTCCTAATATTGCAATGCTTTAATACAGCTCCTCACGTTGGGCAAGCCCCCCAAACATAAAATTATTTTTGTTGCTACTTCAGAACTGTAATTTTGTTACTGTGATGAACAGTAACATAAATATCTGATATTCCTGGTGGTCTTAGGCGACCCCTGTGAAAGGGTCATTTGATCCAAGATTGAGAGCTGCTGAAATGAGAATGTGAGAATGAGGACAGTCAGATAAAAAGTAAGAGCTTCCTTCTTTCATGTCCTCTATAAACCCCAAAAGGGGTGACCCAAATTAAAGGTAGATTTTTCACCTCAAAAGATCCAGATTAAAGGTGAGTCTTCTCATTTCAGATGATCTAGTTCAGAAAAGTCCCTCACAAGTGTAGCCAGTGGTTTGGGTTTTAGTTAATTTCAGATGTAGTCAAGTTGCTAGTTGAGAACAGTGATCAGAGCATCACTCCAAACACAGCCACCACTGGACTACTTTGGTTCTTTAGGAAGTTGATGTTGGGACAGGCATGCAATTTTTTTCTTTTCTTTTTCTTTTTTCTTTAACAAAGCAATGCTTGAGAGAGGAAAGGAGAACATATAGGATTTATAGGGTAGTTGTCAGATTTCCATGCACATTAAATAAAATTTCTGCTACCTCAGCTGTGCATAGCCCAGGAAGACCAGGAGTGGGGTAAGTCTGAAGAAGTTCTGAGCAGTGCATATCTGGGACTGCCATGGGATGTTGTGTCAGGGAGGAGGGTACAGCAAGAGGCCATGAATTTAATGCTTAATGTCTACTTTTGCAGACATCTCTATTGACCACTGGTGCTTTCCTTGAGGCAAGCACTTAATTCTTTACTTTCTTGTGGGGTGCCTTCAGAATCTTTAGGAACTCTGAGTTGACTATCTTATTGTATCGTTCCCATTAATTAGGCTCTTGTGGTGGGTTTTTTGGGGAGTCCACCTAAGATAGTCTCTCTTTGAGTTACTGAAGTTACCATAAATAGGTTTTCTTTAGTCCAATAGAAGTCTTTAAAAGAAATCTTGCATATTACTTGGAGAGAGAGGGGGAAGGAGGGGAGGTAGATGGAGAAAGGACTGATGGACTTGTGGACAGTAAACTTCACCCTATGCTTGTGGACTTCTAGCTAATTCATAATCTTCCCTTATGCAGCACACCTTTTGCTGCTTGTTGCTTAGTCAGCTCCCATAATTGCAGAAGCTGACTTTTTGTTATCTTGCTAACCTAGTCTACTCTGCTGGCTTTACTTTGCTGATTGGTTCCTTCCCTGATGCAGATCCGCCAGTTCCTTTCATTATTTACGTATGCCTTTCACTCCACAGCATTTTGCAGTTGTTTGAGTCCTGTTGCTTCCAACTGGACCCCAAGAATAAAGCTCCACCCACAAAACTCAAAGCCAGCTGTCATTTTAATATTCCATTTGGCTCCTGGCAAAAGCTCTCATTTTTGCTATGTTGAGAGGAGTTTTGGGGTTTATATACAGTTGTACATGCCTGCCTTTTCATTGTCTCCAGACTTGCAGCATCCCTTGATTTAGATTAGGTAAGAAAATGACATTTTTTTTCTACTTTCAGGTACCTCCAAACTTTAGTAGGCAGTTGGCTCTGCAGAATGGAAATTATAGCATCCTGCCCCTACATGAAACTTCATGGGTCTTGGGGTACATATTACTTCTTTATCCTAAATCCTGCTCTCTGTTCACCAATCTTAAAGGAACAGGAATCCCAGGTTTCTATAGCGGTGAATAGAGTAGGAAGGGAAGCTAAGAGCCTTGGCTTTGTGTTGCAATGATTTCTGGTCAGCTTGTCTTCCCAGCGGTGGTCACTGAGAGTGAGGGCTGCTTTCCTTGGTGCAGTGATGTAATTAATGCTGGGGAAGAGTGTAATGTAGTGGAGGAAGAAACTGCATGAAGCCAGTATGAAAGTTTGATTAAAATTTGATATCAGTATTTACTGTACTGCATCAGGAAAGTCACTTGTTCTCTGTGATCCGTTTTCAAAATTTGCGATCACACGTTTTGCAGGTGTCACCAACAAAGACTGGCTTGAGGATTAAATAAGATTGCTGCTTTGTAGCCACATTGCAAAGTGGTGTGATGAGTTGTTTTCAAAGACAAGGTGATGTTCTTCTGAAAGTAGAGTGTTCTCCAGGTCAGTTTTGAGGATGTCAGATTCAAGGGTGAAGGTTAATTGAAAAATGTTCCATATAGGTTGCCATTTCCACACGGCATCCATCAATCTTCTGGCTCATTTCTTCATTTATGCACTCATTTATCTGATAATAACTAAGCACAGGTCATATTCTGGGTGTTAGAGGCACAAAACTGAAGGGAAGAAGGTACATTTTCTCTAAGACCTTACCATCTAGTGGAGGAAAAAAAACCACATAAAAATATACTAATATACTTCAATGGGATTGAAGACTGTGGGAGTCACAAGTGGCAAGCACGGGTCATCTACCTCCTGGGAGAGTCAGAAGAGGTGAAATTCCCACCATCTGAAGGCCAGAAGAGTGAACACATTCTGAATTAGGTTGGACATCTTTTGGGACTTGTCCCATGATGAAAATTACTTCCTGGTTTGTGTTCTCAGATGCTGCCAATTTTCCTGCCAGGCAACATCTGCTGTAGCACCTGTAGCCCTGTGCTAATGATTATTAATGACTTTCTTTCTCTGCGCTAGGGTAGATGGCAGTGGAAGCTGCCAGCAACAGCCTCTCCATACAGCTTGTGCTGCAGCCACTTCTGAGAGGACCAGCCTCATCTTTAGGGGGACTATGTAGCCCACCAATAGTGGGCCATAGCTATCTGCACCACCATCCTCTCTACCATGGACTT
Organism: Mus musculus; assembly: GCF_000001635.26. NCBI lineage: Eukaryota > Metazoa > Chordata > Mammalia > Rodentia > Muridae > Mus > Mus musculus. Next base: position 30,636,800 of record NC_000074.6, on the reverse strand, counting down.
TTTCTTCTTTTGTGTCTTTGGATTTTAAGCTTCTTCAGGGAAGTAGGCTCTTCTTCTTCTTCTTCTTCTTCTTCTTCTTCTTCTTCTTCTTCTTCTTCTTCTTCTTCTTCTTCTTCTTCTTCTTCTTCTTCTTCTTCTTCTTCTCCTTCTTCTTCTCCTTCTTCTTCTCTCTATCTCTCTTCTTTATCTCTCTCTTTTTCTCTCCTTCCCATCTTCCCTTCTACCCCAACCCCTGTATGTTTAAATGTTATCTTTAAGAATAACATAATCTGCAAGAACAGATTTTCCATACACTTTTGCATATGGAGGAAGGTTTCTCACTTGCTCCATAGACCACATAAAACTGACTAATATACTTCAATTGGCTTCAAGATTGTGGGGGATATAAGTGACAGGTATGGGGCATCTACTCCTGGGAGAGTCAGATGAGGTGAATTTCCCATCATCTGTGTGGTGGTTTGAATAGGAATGGCCTCCATAGACTCGTGTGTTTTGCGTGCTTTGTGCATAGGGAGTGGCACTACTAGGAGGTGTGGTATTGGTTGAGTAGGCATAGCCTTTTTGGAGGAGATTCATCATCGTGAGGGCAGACTTTGAGGTCTCATATGCTTAAGTTATGCACCGTGTGGCTCACATTCTTCTGCTGCCTGGGTATCAAGATGTAGACCTCTCAGTTCTTCCTGTAGTACCATGTCTGTCTGTATGCTGCCATATTTCCTGCCATGATTATAATCCGACTGAACCTCTGAAACTGTATGGCAGCCCCAATCAAATGTTTTCCTTTATAACTTGCTGTGGTCATGGTGTCTCTTCACAGCAATGGAAACCCTACCTAAGACAATCTGTGAAGGGAAGGCTAGAAGAGTGAACACACTCTCAATTAGATTGGACACCTTTGGGGACCCATTGCATGATAAAAATTACTTCCTGCTTTGTGTTCCTGGACCTTCCTATTAGATATAAAAGGAGATTCTTAACTTGGGTACACCATATGGGTCTAATGTATTCTTCCTAGATTGAGGTTTGGAGAAATTATCAACTTGTTTAAGGTTATACATCTAGAGATACTGAATCCAGGATACAAATAAATCCTTCCCCCGATTCTGTGTAAAGCACTTTCTATAGGAGCATATGTATACTGTGTTGTCATGGTGAATTCAATACAAAACAGTTTTCTGTCTTCTGTTAAAAGAAAAGTTTGTTTGGGTTTTGTGTTAGATAAGAAGCTAGCCTGTATTTTTTATATAAATGTGCCTGTTAGTATTTTTTTGTAATCTAACTTTCACATTTGAATTTGCATGAACTCAATGTCATCATATTTTCTCAAGAACCTATAGATAGTATTGAGGATATCGGATATTACCACTTGGGATTATAATTAAGGCAGAAGAGTTAGGTTACCATGAGTCAGCAGTGATGTCCTGCAGCCGGGACAGACTAGAGTTTGGGAATATTTTATACTTGCTAAGGTTTTGCTTCTCAGAGTTTCTTCACTGTGTATTTGATGAAACATGTCATGTTCTATCACTAAGTGTTAGCTCACGTTACTCTAAGTGTTAGCAATTCTCTTAAAGTCATTTGTTTTTTATCTACATTGAGAAATTTTATGTTCCCTTGGATTTATGAAGGATGGGTTTATGTATGAAATATAAATTTGAATAGCTAGCACTTTGGAGAGTAAACAAAATGTGGAAGAGTTCACATTCAAGGGAGGGTTCCAAATATATGCTCACCTTTTTAACTCTAGAGAGGATAACACTGGAGATATCCAAATCTCTCTGAATCAAGTAGGAAGGATAAACTACTCACTTCTTCACTTCTGAATTTGCCTAAGTATTAGTCACATAGAAAAGCATTACTGTGAAATGAGTGAACTTAGTAAAATGGCTTAAATTTCTATTATGAACATTTGAAACTTCATGACTTTAGGACACTGTTTTGAGCTGTTTATTGATATCTCATGTATGAAAACTTGGCTTTTTAATTAGAAAGAAGACATCATTGTACTTTTAGAAAAAAATCACTTAGAGAAAAATATCAACTAGCTGTATTTGATGGTATTAAATTAATTAGCTTTTTATAAGCACAAAAGAGAAGGAAAATCAATATAGAAAAAGAAATGTAAAATAATTATAGCATACAGGCTGTAAGCACTGCTAAGGAAAGTTGCTATGTATAACATACAAGGTTGGACATGGCTCATAATAGGCCCTGTTAATAGTTAAAAAGGAATGTACAGTGTGTGCCTTTTGTAGACTTCACAGTTTGGATCACATGCTTTGTACAAAGTGTAGTATTCCTCATGAACTTTTGGTTCACAAAGGTGCTCTACTGCATGCAGATGCAACCCTACATCCATATCCTTGATGGAACTTTGTGTTTCCAAGACTTGGATAATCTTTCTGACCTTGTGCTTGCCATGCAGAGCACTTTAGGTGCTACACTAATTTATCAATAGACTGAGTATGCACTAACTCTCCACGAGTCAGCTGGAGAAAGGGAACAACTTGGTCCATTCACCTTAGAGCCTGCAAAATGTCTTAAGGGTTGAGACAATTATCCAAGATTGCAAACAGAAAAGGACTCTACGGAACTTTGTAACATTTCACTTCATGCATATACCAAGTACCCAGAGAAGATCTTTGCCTAAGGTCACATAGTAAATCTGCTAATGTTTGGCTTTTGAGCTCTATTGAACTGTGATTCAATAGAAAAATAAAATAAAAATGAAAATCAGGTGAGATAAGTTTGGGAATGCCATGCTTGCTCTCACTGGCCACTTTTGGTCTCATTAACTGTGAATTTGTGAGGGAAGCCTATGGTATTTACTTAGAAATGAGCCTTTATTGAGTAAAATAGCATCAAAGTTTACCCTATTTTATTATAGCAACAAAAATATAATTCAAAAAGTCATAAAAGTCAGGGATATACAACCATCCAAAGGGAGGTCATGGGGAGATTGCTCTTTATAACTTGAAATTAAGTTAGTTTAGCAGGAAGAACTATTAAATCATCTCTCAGGAAGATTTTGAATCTGAAGGGGACATCTGAAGCCATGGTAGTATGAAATGTACTTACACACGCTATCCTCTTTCTTTCCATGGGTATGTCCTAGTGTCTTAATTAGGGTTTCTATTGCTGCAGTGAAACACCATGACCAAAAAGTAAGTTGGGAGAAAAAGGTTTATTTGGCTTGCACTTCCATATTGCTGTTTGTTATTGAAGGAAGTCACAACAGGCACTCAGAACATGATCTTCTTTTTTGTTTTTTTGTTTTGTTTTGTTTTTTGTTTTTGGCTTCATTATGTTTCAATTTATTTTTCATTTTTATTTTTTTAATTAGATATTTTCTTTATTTACATTTCAAATGTTATCCCCTTTCCTAGTTTCCCCTCCAAAAATCCCCTATCCCCTACCCCCTCCTCCTGCTCCCCAACCCACCCACTCCCATTCCTGGTCCTGGCATTCCCCTATACTTGGGCATAGAGCCTTCACAGGACCAAGGTCCTCTCCTCCCATTGATGACCGACTAGGGCATCCTCTGCTACATATATAGCTAGAGCCACAAGTTCTACCAATTGTTTTCTTTGATTTGTGGTATAGTTACAAGGAGCTCTGGGGGTACTGGTTAGTTCATATTGATGTTCCTCCTATGGGACTTCAGCTCCCTTCAGCTCCCTGGGTATTTCTGTGGCTCCTTCACTGGGGACCTTGTGCTCCATCCAATGGATGGCTGTGAGCATCCACTTCTGTATTTCCCAGGCACTGGCAGAAAAATGATCTTAGATGCAGGAGCTGATGCAGAAGACATGGAGGGGGTGATGCTTACCGACTTGCCTCTGGACTACTAGAATTAAAGTCATGCACCATTACATCCAGCCCTAAACTATTCTTTGATTTCTCTTTGAAAGTTGGAAACTTAGTTGGGTGGGGTCTTGCCCTGAGGTCACTGCCCGCTTTGGCTATGTCTCTCTTGCTGATGCCCCTTTCTCCTTGAACTGTACAGTTCGTATTTTTCCTTGTTCAGCTCACTCCCTTTCACTATAGATCTTCAGCTATTTTTAGATTTCTCTACCAACACAATTAATCTGAAACTTAGCCTTAGGCAGATTTTTTTTGGACAAGGGCAAAGTGCAGTCACATTTTTCACCAAATTATCACAAGAACAGTCTGTAGGCCACATACTAATATTTTCCTCCTCTGAAGCATCTTGAGACCAGTCTTCATAGTCCAAATCACCCTCAGCACTACTGTCTTCTATGTACCCACTAGCATGGACCGTTAAACCTCACTTGTAGCACCAACTTCTATCACAGTTAGGGTTTCTATTGACATAAAGAGACATCATAACCATGGCAACTTTCATAAAGGAAAACATTTAATTGGGGATATCTGACAGTACAGAAGCTTAGTCCATTGTCATGACAGGAAGCATGGTGGCCTGCAGGTAGACATGATGCTGGAGAAGGACATGAGAGTTCTACATCATGAGCCACACAGGCAACAGAAAGACTCAATGACACATTGGCTGAACTTGAGCTGCTGAAACCTCAAAGCCCACCCCTCAGTGACATACTTCCTCTAACAAAGACACATCTATTCTAACAAGGGCATACCTCCTAATAGTGCCTGACCCTATGGACCTATGGACTCCATTTTTATTCACACTCACCACACCTCATTTTCATTTCATGCAACAGAAAACAACAAAAGCAAAAGTTAAGTTCTTTAGACTCTCCATCATAGAAAAGAATCCACAGCTTCCTTCATTCCCAGTGCATTTCCTGTTGCTTTGTCTGGATGACCCTTCCTTCCAGATTGTGAAAATTTCCAAGCAGCTCACACAAGAAACCACAGTACCCACCTCCCATGACCATGTAAATGCATTGTGTTAGAAGCTGATCCTGCGGCCCCTGTGCAGCTGTTAGGTGACCCTGGACGCTGTTCACACCCTGACTTCCACTTGGCATAATCACCCAAGGTGGTCAAACTTCGATGATCTGACTGTATTTTATCTATGGGAATCCAAGGACCAGGAATCTACTCACAGTTCAGGCACATGGTGGTTTGTGATTCTAATTGTTCCCAAAATGCAGAAAGTATGATGGAACTTTTTTTACTAAACCAGAAAATTTAAGGTTAGCATCGCAAACAGGAATAATGTTAGAGCCCCAGTTCACCCAAAACAAAGAAATAAGAGCTTGCCTAAGCCATCTTGGTACATCCCTATAGTATAAGAATTTGGGAAGAGGTAGGCAGGTTGATCAGGAGGTCAGGGACAGTGTTGGCTGCAGGATAAGTTTGAGGCTAGCCTGGGCAGCCTCATTATGAGGCTCATATGAAATATGTCTTATTACGAAATAATGAGACATTATTTCAAAACACCAAATCAAAGTAAACAAACAAACTAACAAACAGAACCATCTTAGACATTTCTACATTTAGGATTTTCAATTGACTCTGGAATTCATGATCTATGAGCTGGTTTTTATCCATGGTGTTTCCCTTACTAATCATTTGAATGCATCCCCCTCCTCACCCCAACCTATAAAGTTGTTTTGCCTTGAAACCTGGTAGGTACTTATCACTTTATTTATTTAGTTTTATAGAATCTGCTACCTTCAGACAGCAGATCTTTGTGGTTGGTTAATTGATCCCTCTCTCCTACCATAGTCTTAACTTTGCAAGCAAAAGTACTCCACTTGTTGCTTTATCTCTAAAATGCTTGACCCATGTGAGGGGCTCAATAAGATTTCTTGTGTGAATAAATTACTAATATTAGTGAGTGGTGATGAAGTTCTTGGCTAATACAACACACACACACACACACACACACACACACACACACACACACACATATACAGTGGAGAGGTATGGCTGGTAAACTCAGAATACAAAGTACTGCACATGTGATGAAAGCACTCTCCTATTGAGCTCCACCCCAGCCCCTTTATCATACTTCCAAATACTGTTACTCAGCATGTTTTCAACAGACTACCTACTTTGCAGTCGTCTGGAGACACCTCTGGATCAGAACTTATACAGGTTAGCATCAGGATTCTGTGTGCTTATTAGGTTTCACTTGATTCTTAGATGCTGATGTAAGAGAAATGATGCAAAGGGTCCTGCTATTAGAATCCATTTTTCAAACTGGTGGAAATAATGGGTTGAATGTAATTTGCTATGAAAGGGCTGCTGTTGATAGCAGGATTACAATTACCCGTGGTTTCAATCTTCCCAACTTTCCCAGGGAACAGAGGATTACACAGTGACAGATCAGACAGATGAGGTCAGTGATTGCTTTCAGAGCATGGATAACAGGTCAGCAAACATGTAGTGGCCTCATTTGGGGAAGTGTCTGGTGTTGTACGGTGCTGGAAACAGAGAAAAATGGTTGAAAGGCTGTTGGCTATGAGGTTTCTGTGCGTATTTTCCTTTTCCCGTGAAGTTACATGGACACGGGAAAGCCCAACTAATCAACTACAAATCCAAATAATTATAACTGGAGCCTGGCAGGTTTTGAAGAGAGATGAGCACAAGGAAGACAAATGGAGGAAGCGCAGGGCAGTCAGAATGAGAAACGCGTTTGCAATTCCCGGAAAAATAACAAACATGAATAATGGACACATCCCCTTCCCTGTATGCACATGGCTGCTAATGAAACACATTAAACATATTATACAAATAACATGTTCGTCTTAGAGTTGGAGCATCCCAAAGTGAAATAATTAGGTGTGGCAACACATCCCAGGAAGGATATACCTCGGAAGATGCAACAGATGGAAGCTAATGGAAGAAAAGGAGAGGGAGGTGCTGGGAGCTTGCTGCTACTGTAAACAGAGCAGGAAGTCAAGGCATAGTTGGAGGGCAAAGAAGTGAATCTTAAATAGCAAATTTTCTCTCTCTGATGCACACATTTACTTGGCATAGGTTTGATTAGTTTCGATTCAGTTAAACTTAATTCAAGTCGATTGAACATTATTAACTCTGTAATACACTCCATTTAAGCATCACTGTTACCCAGGGATGAATAAAATCATACTCTTTAGCACCTAGATTGTGAGAAGCATATAATCTAGAGTGTAGGCCAGGAGAATAAACAGATGCACACAAAATAATGTTGTGATTGTAGCAGTATCTACTGGGAGGCGCCCTGCATACCAGCCTCTGTATCCTGAAAGATGCTTCATATGACCTTCTGAATGAAGGCTGAAGAGTCCATGGCAGTATCCAGACTGTTCATCCACAAAATCTACACAGTTTTGTTACTGTGGATACAGAGTTGTTGTCTCAGATTTCCTAAGCCACAGCTTTTTATTTCTCCAGAGGGGAAGTAACAGAGGGCTTTATTTAAGGAAAACCACCTAGAGACAAATACTTCTTTATGACATCAATTATTTAAATGATAGCAGGTATTTATAGGCATAAAGTTTTCTCTAATCTACACAATAATTATATGGAGTAGCTGTTATTTTCCATGCTTTTGAGTGGATGTGAAGAGGCTGGGACAGTTTAAAGTAAATAACTGCCCGAGGTCACACAACAGTGAGGGGTAGAGCTATAACTGTAACCCATATCTCTCCAATTCCATTAGCATACCCTCTTAAAATTCCTTCTGTCGACTTTGGAGGTAGCCCAGTGGAGAGGAATAAGGGCTAAGTGTATGTACAAATAAACTGCAGGCACTCAAATTAAGAGGCAATTATTTCTGACATGGGGTTAGACAATCTGAAGGCACATTGGCAAGTGAATTAGGTTTGGAAGGAGAGATGAATTATGATAAAGAGCTGTCATTGAGAGAGCAGCAGGAGCAAAAACATTAAGACACAAGCTGAGGGGATATTTTGAAAGTGCGCATAACATAACATAACATAACATAACATAACATAACATAACATAACATAACATAACATAATAAACAGTGGTTTATGGCAAAGACTAAGGACATAATGGTAATTTCTAAGTGGCCTTTTACAAACATAAAAGTTTGTGGTTATATTCTATATATACACCGAGGATACCATATAGTTGTTGAAAAGAGAAATAAACTAAATTTGGTTGCTAGAGAATGGGGAAATAATTTCTTGTTAGTTTCTAGCACCTTGACGAAATACCTCACAGAAGCAACTTAAGAGAGAAAAGGCATTTGTTTGTTTGCTTGTTTTGGGGTTGAAGCCTATATCTATCTATCTATCTATCTATCTATCTATCTATCTATCTATCTATCTATCTATCTATCTATCTATCTATCTTATTTACATTTCAAATATTATCCCCTTTCCCAGTTTCCCTCTGCAGCCCCCCATCTTATCCCCCCTTACCCTGCTTCTATGAAGGTATTCACCCACCTGCTCCTACCTCACCCCCCTAGCATTTCTCTACACTGGGGCATCAAACTCTCACAGGACCAAGAGCTTCCCCTCCCATTAATGCCAGATAAGACCCCTTTAGCTCCTCCAGTCCTTCCTCTAACTCTTCCATTGGGGTCCCTGTGCTCAGTCCAGTAGTTGACTGTGAGCATCCGCATCTGTATTGGTCGGGATCTGACAAAGCCTCTCAGGAGACAGCTGTATCAGGCTACTGTCAGCAAGCACTTCTTGGCATCAGCAATAGTGTGTGGGTTTGGTGTCTGCATGTGGAATGGATCCCCAGGTGGGGCAGTCTCTGGATGACCTTTCCTTATTTTGTCATATGGTTGCAGAGGGATTTTAATCTACCAGAGAGGGAGAGACATGACAGTTCTTGGTACTCAGAATGTGAGACAGCCATGTTTTCACTTTAAGGTTGGCTAAGAGGCAGATGAGGCATGCTGGAATTCGAAGTGGGAGCAGCAGGGAAGCTGATGCCCAGCACATTGTCAAGGTTTAATTGTGTGATTAAAGCTCAGGAAAGCTGCATTTCAGAGAGTTTAGCTTTAGTAAAACTGAAACCTAGAAATGGGTGGCAAAAGCAGGAAGCCTTGTTATAGAGCCAAGGAGAGAAGGGGAGGAGAGTGTATGTTCACAGGGTGGGGCAGAAGGGATGTGGGGAGAGGATTGAGGCTAGGATGGGAAAGCTCATTAGGTGATTCTGAAGAACATTCCATTTTTCTATAGGAAACTATAGATGAAAACATAGCATTCACTTCCTAGGATTACCATCTGAGTTAACAGTACTAACTCCAACAATATTTATGATCAAAAGGCACACACTATGGCCATTATGATGAGTCTTTATCCAAAGACGAAGGTAAGAAAGTTCTAGAAATATTCCATACAGTTCTCTGGATACTTCATAAAATTAAACACTGATGATCTTCACGGAGCTGAAATGAGAAGAAGTATTAGGTATATTAGGGCTGAAAAGGTCTATATTTAGCCACAAGCCAAGCTTTGGGGTACAAAGTTGCAGATAGCCTCAAGCTCTGTATTCACAGCTGGCATTTTTGGTCAACTCATCATTTTCTCTTTCCTTATTTGCAGACTGATTGTCGTAAATACACTGTGTCATGGTTTCTTTTTGAAATCCTGATGTTACTCTCCATATAGGAAATTTATAAGTAGAAACAGCATATATCACACTTTGAGAAATATGTTTTATCGTTAGTGTTATAGAGAAGTGATTTTGGGGGACTAAGATTTGAAAACTCAATCATTTGTATGTTACTTGTGTGGCATATTATTACATTATTTTAGCAACACTAGGAGCATTTCTTTATCATACTATTATGCTATAAGAATAATTGTAATTATTTAAAGCATGTCCTGAGCGAGTTTAAATAGCTGAGTGTCATTTTATGTTGGAAGAAAGATATTCAGTTGTCTGCAGTATAACTTTAGACTTCAATTTCTGAAGTTTGAGACTTAGAAATTTCGTTCATTAGTGTCTAGATGTCCTTCTGATTACAGAAGTTTCAGAGCACAGCCTACGAAGCTGCGTTCCTGACATCTGTCACCTAGGTGACTTCTTCCTCACCTTTCTGTCGACACGTCTGGCTCTATAGATACAGCAGAGATGTTTGTAGCAGCTAGCTTCTTCAAGGATGGATGCATTTCAGAATGGTGGTGTCTTTGGAGCAGACGTGGCAGGAGAATGTCTTCTAGATATTTTGGATGTGACTGAGCACAACTGTGTAAAGTCTCAGATCCATTTCTTTTTTAATGTTGAAGCGGGACTATGACTGCCATCAACCGCGTTTACAGGATGGCATTCACAGGATGCCTAGAGGAAGACATCTTTACCTTCCAGGCAGTGGATGTTCTAAAATGAGTAGTGGACAGTGATCAGTACAATCTCTATTTGTTCATGCTGTGCTGTATGCTCACTGGGCTTAGTTACTGTACCTCCATGGTAGGAAGACTGCACAGTTGAAGCATTGTGTGGTCATGTCTACCCCCATGAATCGGTGACTGTGGGATTGCTCATGTTAGAAAAGTAAACTCTTCTCCATTGTTAGGTAATACTCGAGAACCTCTTAAGAAAGAAGACCTAAAGTCTTCAAAATAGCTTGTTTAGTATGAAAGCTATGAAGGTATCCTGAGCATGTGATCTGTTCTCATGAGAATAATTAAACCATAAGTTAAACAAAGAAAGCAAAAGCATGAGAACTTTGTATTTTTATGTCAGACAGTGCTGAGTTGAGAGCAGCTCTGCTATTTACTAAGGTAGAAAAATTGATCAAATTATTTTAACTGTAGAAATTCTTAATTCTCGATATAGTAACATAGTTATATCACAGAGATTTTAAGATCAAATAAGATATTGCATGGAAAGTGTAAACTTGGAAATCAAGGCTATGTGAGGCTCGCTTGCATCCTGACTATATACTTTCTATGGGAAATGTAATTGATGTTTAACAATATGGCTGAGAGGTGGGATATTTATGTGTGACAGATGGCACACACACACACACACACACACACACACACACACACACAGCATAGTGTGTAAACTTGAACTAAGAGAGTGAAGTGGTAGGGTGAGGAGTGTGAAATTCTATCTGCATCCTTCTTTTTCAGCAAAGATGGTTTTGGTACTCATACAGAGGGCTATTTAGCTGCTTACTTAAAAGTGTTGAGGGCAGTGTTATTTCATAAATAACATTCCTGGAAATGTAAATGAGCTAAATACCCATGAAAGGAGTTACAGAGACAAAGTTTGGAGCTGAGATGAAAGGATGGACCATGTAGAGACTGCCATATCCAGGGATCCACCCCATAATCAGCATCCAAACGCTGACACCATTGCATACACTAGCAAGATTTTATTGAAAGGACCCAGATGTAGCTGTCTCTTGTGAGACTATGCCGGGGCCTAGCAAACACAGAAGTGGATGCTCACAGTCAGCTAATGGATGGATCATAGGGCTCCCAATGGAGGAGCTAGAGAAAGTAGCCAAGGAGCTAAAGGGATCTGCAACCCTATAGGTGGAACAACATTATGAACTAACCAGTACCCCGGAGCTCTTGACTCTAGCTGCATATATATCAAAAGATGGCCTAGTCGGCCATCACTGGAAAGAGAGGCCCATTGGACTTGCAAACTTTATATGCCCCAGTACAGGGGAACACCAGGGCCAAAAAGGGGGAGTGGGTGGGCAGGGGAGTGGGGGTGGGTGGATATGGGGGACTTTTGGTATAGCATTGGAAATGTAAATGAGCTAAATACCTAATAAAAAATGGAAAAAAAAGTGTTGAGGGCAGGAATGTTATTTCATAAATATGTATAACTAATGTCTACAGCATAGAGAAACAGAGAGTGAGAGACAGAGAGAGACACACAGAGAGATAGAGACAGAGAGAGAGTGAGAGACAGAGAGAGACACACAGAGAAATAGAGAGAGAGAGAGAGAGAGAGAGAGAAATTAATGTAAGTATTGCATCTTTAAAATTCTGCCATATAATTATCATCAGTTGAACAATGCAGATGAATTTTCTTAAGTTAGGAAAGTTAAATTTTCCTACAACTGATATCTACAAATTTTAGTGTCCTGATTTAATCTCTGGACTGTAAATGTGGAATCCATAGGATTATACTTAGGAACACTGCATCTGTCTTCCTGTGTAAGTTATAGGACTAAAGGAAATAGATCAAGGAAGTAAGGATGACAGAGGACTGAAATGGAAATTTCTGGTAATGCCACACGATGCAGATTCACGTGGTGTTTTGCTGAGGCAAGACCTGTAGGAGAACATGTGATGTTTGAAGAGAGTTTAAATAGGGCTCAATGGGTGGTGACAATATGCTTGCATGACTAGCCTTACAACGATCCAGCTTCGTTGGTCTCACATAACTTCACTGATCTTCACTTCATTGAGAGAGGTATGGCAGAGAACTCCTAGTGTCCTGGCTGGTTCTGGTTGCTCCCACTGACTCATGCAGATTTGGTGAAGACCTGGCTGTTTCTGCTGGATCGTGCCAGTGCTGCTGATACATGTTTGGTATCCTGGCACTACTGAATTGGGCTGTGGTAGCCTAACAGAGATTGAAATTGCCTCCCAAAATTACTTCTAAACAGGTCCACCTCCTCTTACCCTATTTACGATCCTTTCTCCCCTACCTTTGGATGGTGGGCTGAGAGGGGGTTAAAGCACTTGAAAACCTTTATTAAAAATAGGTTTAAAAAAATCTAAGCCTACAGAGAACCCCAGAGACAAAATGGCTTCTTCAATATATCTGAAGAAAGTCCTTCTTTGCTCTCCTGTTGAAAGTTCTAAGTTGCTATGGACCTGCAAAGGTCAAAGAAATAGCCCTCCAAAGTGGGGCAAGTACTGCTTCCAGGAGTACCACAGGACTATTAGACCTGTGAAGAGCCCAGGCTAGACACAGATGAAAAGCAGAAGGCAAAGTTGTTAATGAGGATCTTGAAGAAGTAACACCTTCAACAAGGCAGACTAGGGTGGACCAATTTTAGCAGTTGCGGTGAGGAAACCTCCTGCCATATGCTTTGGGCTCTACTGGGTTTGAATTCATTTGCCAGGGGTATCAAAGTGAAATTACCTTGAAAGTGATACAAGTAGTTCACAGGCTTTTCTAGAGGTTCTGCAATTGCCTTGGGTATCATAATAAGACACCGCAAACATGAGTTGTCCTCTGGACTGAAGTGTTAATAGCAGCTCTGAGACATGGGACATGTAAAGCGGGAGCTTTGGTGATGACCCTTGGGAAATAAGAGGAAAATTATTGTAGAAGCAATGTTGGAAGAACCTTCCAAAATGAGCCTGGAGTCCTCTAGGAAGTGAGGCTTATCGACAACTCAAACAGCAGCCTGGAGGGTGAGCTTGGCATCTGAATTGTTCAGTGTCAGGCACTGGGAGCGACCTGAGCTCCTGGACAATTACATTGAACCTAGAAGCTGAGGAAGTCAATCAAGTGGTTTATGACAGAGCCATTCTGCTTACTTATTCTTGGCTGCATCTTCTATCAGTTCCATGGGCTTTTCAACATGAAACCCCTACTTGCCCTATCTTGCTTAGAGTACTGACTCATGGGTACCTGAATCCATAGCTTGCAAATTGTAATAACTAAGACCTAAAAATAAAGCTTCTTTCCCTTTTGTACTTTCTGATAGTGTGTGTTTGTGTGTGTGTGTGTGTGTGTATGTATGTGTGTGTGTGTATGTGTGTGTGTGTATGTGTGTGTGTATGTGTGTGTGTTTGTGTGTGTGTATGTGTGTGTGTGTATGTGTGTGTGTGTGTTTGTGTGTGTGTATGTGTGTGTGTGTGTGTGTGTGTGTGTGTGTGTGTGTGTGTGTGTGTGTGGTGTGCTACACTCAGGGCTTCATGAACTCTGGGCAAGTATTCTTGTCACTTGTCTACCAAGCTAAGTCCTCAGAAAAACAATGAGACATTCTCCACAGTTTTCTTTTGCAATGTCTAGAGTTTAGATTGATTGACACCTGCATTTGGTTTTTTTTTCCTTCCTTAGCCATACATTCAAATATTTTATCACTTATTAAAGCAACAAATATTTAGGAGTTATTGGATATTCTCCAGAAACTATTATAGAGGCTGGGAAAAAGTCAATGAGTAATACCTTGTAGTTATAACGTTATGCTTGTGGCTGGGAGTGAGAGTGGGTGCTAGACAGCACAGAGACATATTAAAATCAATAAATTTTTCAAGGGTGATGCATTAGACACTTAGATACATTAGATACTTAGACAAAACTGTAAAGTTTGAGGAAGGAGTCATTGACTGAAGAGAACAAGCCCGAGCTAGGATGGAGGATAGGGATGCTCCTTGTGCACAGACAAGCTAGGGGAGGGAAGAAAGAGAAGGGCAAAAAGCAAGACTATAGGAGAGGGTTAATCATTCTGGGCCCATGTCACTGCCTTGGAGCCTAGAGATGAGCCATGGCAGACCACAAAAGAAACACACAGAGACACCTGCATTCTTGCTGTGCTTGGATCTCAGTGTTTTTGTTTTTGTTTTTTTTAACTCAAAACAAATAAAGTCAGATGAATTTAATAACATCTGAATTTATCCTCCCCCCACCCCATCATTCCTTCATTTCCTCCCTGCAGAGTGTACTGCTGGAGAAGTTAATTTAACTAGAAAAGCAGAAACTGACAATGTGGAACTTTGATTCTCCTGCAAATGCAGCCCCGATTATTACAGAATCTGCCTGTGACAGGTCTACTATGTCTCTCTTTGCTGGTAAATTATCATTCATCCTGCAAGGTGTGAGAACATAATCCTTTGTATTTAAGGAGCTCAGAATCTGAGCACTGCAATTATCGGCCCATTTTGTAAGACTTGCTTCACATGTGCCTGTGTACCTCTGCTTAGCGCCACCCTGGGTTCAGCGCTGCTGATTGCACCCACTTTTATTACGTTTTCCTTAGTGGGGGCACTCTTGATGTCATTAATGTTTGAGACAGAGCTTGCTTTCTTGGTAACTCAGTAGAGTACAGCCAAGACTTAATCTTCAGAATTAGCCGGAAGTGTGGGAGAGAATAGGGATGGTTGGAGTCAGATCAATTTGAATTCTCACCAAACAGAACCATCATTAATTACTACTGTTTAAGCATTAAAATACCACCCCCACCACCTCATCCTTCCTGAGCTATGGTTTTACTTTATAGAAATATAACTTGTAAGACTGGACTTCTCTAGGTGTATTTAAGAAAATATGGGAGACAGCCGGCCACCTTCCTGGTGAGAGCACAGGGGTCTGCCCGGCCTGAGAGGTTTGTGTCACAGGCGCCGGCGGGAGCCTTCTTGGCTCCGGGACTCCGCGGAGGGCAGGCTGCACGGGTGACCGTGTGGAATACAGAGGCCAGCCGTTTCTGGTACGGGCGAGAGTCGCAGAGCTTCTGGGGCAGCACCATCTTCGGCTCCAGACAACCAGCCACCTTCCTGGCGAGAGTCACAGAGCTTCTGAGGCGGCGCCATCTTCGGCTCCAGACGGCCGGCCACCTTCCTGGCCAAAGCAATACAGCTTCTGGGAAAGATCCTGTTTTGGGCCTTCACCTTCAGCCAGGAGGAGGTCCAAACACCAGATAACTGTACACCTTCCCCGAAAGAGGAGAGCTTGCCTGTAGAGACTGCTCTGACCACTGAAACTCAGAGGAGAGAGCTTGTCTCCCACGCCTGCTGATTGAGGGTAACAAAATCAACAGAGGAACAATCTCTTAACAAAGACAACTATAACAACTAACTCCAGAGATTGCCAGATGGCGAAAGGTAAACGTAAGAATCCTACTAACAGAAACCAGGACCACTCACCATCATCAGAACCCAGAACGCCCACTTCGCCCATTCCAGGACACCCTAACACACTTGAAAAGGTAGACCTGGATTTAAAAGCATATCTCATGATGATGGTAGAGGACATAAAGAAGGAATTCAATAACTCCCTTAAAGAGATACAGGAGAACACTGCTAAAGAGTTACAAGTCCTTAAAGAAAAACAGGAAAACACTGCTAAAGAGTTACAAGTCCTTAAAGAAAAACAGGAAAACACAACCAAACAGGTAGAAGTCCTTATAGAAAAACAGGAAAACACATCCAAACAGGTGATGGAAATGAACAAAACCGTACTAGACCTAAAAAGGGAAGTAGACACAATAAAGAAAACCCAAAGTGAGGCAACGCTGGAGATAGAAACCCTAGGAAAGAAATCTGGAACCATAGATGCCAGCATCAGCAACAGAATACAAGAGATGGAAGAGAGAATCTCAGGTGCAGAAGACACCATAGAGAACATCGGCACAACAATCAAAGAAAATGGAAAATGCAAAAAGATCCTAACTCAAAACATCCAGGAAATCCAGGACACAATGAGAAGACCAAACCTACGGATAATAGGAGTGGATGAGAATGAAGATTTTCAACTCAAAGGACCAGCAAACATCTTCAACAAAATTATTGAAGAAAACTTCCCAAATCTAAAGAAAGAGATACCCATGAACATACAAGAAGCCTACAGAACTCCAAATAGACTGGACCAGAAAAGAAATTCCTCCCGACACATAATAATCAGAACATCAAATGCACTAAATAAAGATAGAATACTAAAAGCAGTAAGGGAAAAAGGTCAAGTAACATATAAAGGCAAGCCTATCAGAATTACACCAGATTTTTCACCAGAGACTATGAAAGCCAGAAGAGCCTGGACAGATGTTATACAGACACTAAGAGAACACAAATGCCAGCCCAGGCTACTATACCCAGCCAAACTCTCAATTACCATAGATGGAGAAACCAAAGTATTCCACGACAAAACTAAATTCACCCATTATCTCTACACGAATGCAGCCCTTCAAAGGATAATAACAGAAAAAAACCAATACAAGGACGGGAACCACGCCCTAGAAAAAACAAGAAGGTAATCCCTCAACAAACCTAAAAGAAGACAGCCACAAGAACAGAATGCCAACTTTAACAACAAAAATAACAGGAAGCAACAATTACCTTTCCTTAATATCTCTTAATATCAATGGACTCAATTCCCCAATAAAAAGACATAGACTAACAGACTGGCTACACAAACAGGACCCAACATTCTGCTGCTTACAGGAAACCCATCTCAGGGAAAAAGACAGACACTACCTCAGAGTGAAAGGCTGGAAAACAATTTTCCAAGCAAATGGTCTGAAGAAACAGGCTGGAGTAGCCATTCTAATATGGGATAAAATCGACTTCCAACCCAAAGTTATCAAAAAAGACAAGGAGGGACAGTTCATACTCATCAAAGGTAAAATCCTCCAAGAGTAACTCTCAATTCTGAATATCTACGCTCCAAATGCAAGGGCAGCCACATTCATTAAAGACACTTTAGTAAAGCTCAAAGCACACATTGCACCTCACACAATAATAGTGGGAGACTTCAACACACCACTTTCATCAATGGACAGATCGTGGAAACAGAAACTAAACAGGGACACAGTGAAACTAACAGAAGTTATGAAACAAATGGACCTGACAGATATCTACAGAAAATTTTATCCTAAAACAAAAGGATATACCTTCTTCTCAGCACCTCACGGGACCTTCTCCAAAATTGACCATATAATTGGTCACAAAACAGGCCTCAACAGATACAAAAATATTGAAATTGTCCCATGTATCCTATCAGACCACCATGGCCTAAGACTGATCTTCAATAACAACATAAATAATGGAAAGCCAACATTCACGTGGAAACTGAACAACACTCTTCTCAATGATACCTTGGTCAAGGAAGGAATAAAGAAAGAAATTAAAGACTTTTTAGAGTTTAATGAAAATGAAGCCACAACGTACCCATACCTTTGGGACACAATGAAAGCATTTCTAAGAGGGAAACTCATAGCTCTGAGTACCTCCAAAAAGAAACGGGAGAGAGCACATACTAGCAGCTTGACAACACATCTAAAAGCTCTAGAAAAAAAGGAAGCAAATTCACCCAAGAGGAGTAGATGGCAGGAAATAATCAAACTCAGGGGTGAAATTAACCAAGTGGAAACAAGAAGAACTATTCAAAGAATTAACCAAACGAGGAGTTGGTTCTTTGAGAAAATCAACAAGATAGATAAACCCTTAGCTAGACTCACTAAAGGGCAAAGGGACAAAATCCTAATCAACAAAATCAGAAATGAAAAGGGAGACATAACAACAGATCCTGAAGAAATCCAAAACACCATCAGATCCTTCTACAAAAGGCTATACTCAACAAAACTGGAAAACCTGGACGAAATGAACAAATTTCTGGAAAGATACCAGGTACCAAAGTTGAATCAGGATCAAGTTGACCTTCTAAACAGTCCCATATCCCCTAAAGAAATAGAAGCATTTATTAATAGTCTCCCAGCCAAAAAAAGCCCAGGACCAGACGGGTTTAGTGCAGAGTTCTATCAGACCTTCAAAGAAGATCTAATTCCAGTTCTGCACAAACTATTTCACAAGATAGAAGTAGAAGGTACTCTACCCAACTCATTTTATGAAGCCACTATTACTCTGATACCTAAACCACAGAAAGATCCAACAAAGATAGAGAACTTCAGACCAATTTCTCTTATGAATATCGATGCAAAAATCCTTAATAAAATTCTCGCTAACCGAATCCAAGAACACATTAAAGCAATCATCCATCCTGACCAAGTAGGTTTTATTCCAGGGATGCAGGGATGGTTTAATATACGAAAATCCATCAATGTAATCCATTATATAAACAAACTCAAAGACAAAAACCACATGATCATTTCGTTAGATGCAGAAAAAGCATTTGACAAGATCCAACACCCATTCATGATAAAAGTTTTGGAAAGATCAGGAATTCAAGGCCCATACCTAAACATAATAAAAGCAATTTACAGCAAACCAGTAGCCAACATCAAAGTAAATGGAGAGAAGCTGGAAGCAATCCCACTAAAATCAGGGACTAGACAAGGCTGCCCACTTTCTCCCTACCTTTTCAACATAGTACTTGAAGTATTAGCCAGAGCAATTCGACAACAAAAGGAGATCAAGGGGATACAAATTGGAAAAGAGGAAGTCAAAATATCACTTTTTGCAGATAATATGATAGTATATATAAGTGACCCTAAAAATTCCACCAGAGAACTCCTAAACCTGATAAACAGCTTCGGTGAAGTAGCTGGATATAAAATTAACTCAAACAAGTCAATGGCCTTTCTCTACACAAAGAATAAACAGGCTGAGAAAGAAATTAGGTAAACAACACCCTTTTCAATAGTCACAAATAATATAAAATATCTCGGCGTGACTCTAACTAAGGAAGTGAAAGATCTGTATGATAAAAACTTCAAGTCTCTGAAGAAATAAATTAAAGAAGATCTCAGAAGATGGAAAGATCTCCCATGCTCATGGATTGGCAGGATCAACATTGTAAAAATGGCTATCTTGCCAAAAGCAATCTACAGATTCAATGCAATCCCCATTAAAATTCCAACTCAATTCTTCAACGAATTGGAAGGAGCAATTTGCAAATTCGTCTGGAATAACAAAAAACCTAGGATAGCAAAAAGTCTTCTCAAGGATAAAAGAACCTCTGGTGGAATCACCATGCCTGACCTAAATCTGTACTACAGAGCAATTGTGATAAAAACTGCATGGTACTGGT
The DNA here is from genome assembly GCF_000001635.26 of Mus musculus. Classification (NCBI taxonomy): domain Eukaryota; kingdom Metazoa; phylum Chordata; class Mammalia; order Rodentia; family Muridae; genus Mus; species Mus musculus. The sequence continues at coordinate 30,617,255 of NC_000074.6, read as the reverse complement.
ATAGAGACAGACAAGTAGACCAATGGAATAGAATTGAAGACCCAGAAATGAACCCACACACCTATGGTCACTTGATCTTCGACAAGGGAGCTAAAACCATCCAGTGGAAGAAAGACAGCATTTTCAACAATTGGTGCTGGCACAACTGGTTGTTATCTTGTAGAAGAATGCGAATTGATCCATACTTATCTCCTTGTACTAAGGTCAAATCTAAGTGGATCAAGGAACTTCACATAAAACCAGAGACACTGAAACTTATAGAGGAGAAAGTGGGGAAAAGCCTTGAAGATATGGGCACAGGGGAAAAATTCCTGAACAGAACAGCAATGGCTTGTGCTGTAAGATCGAGAATTGACAAATGGGACCTAATGAAACTCCAAAGTTTCTGCAAGGCAAAAGACACCGTCAATAATACAAAAAGACCACCAACAGATTGGGAAAGGATCTTTACCTATCCTAAATCAGATAGGGGACTAATATCCAACATATATAAAGAACTCAAGAAGGTGGACTTCAGAAAATCAAAAACCCCATTAAAAAATGGGGCTCAGAATTGAACAAAGAATTCTCACCTGAGGAATATCGAATGGCAGAGAAGCACCTGAAAAAATGTTCAACATCCTTAATCATCAGGGAAATGCAAATCAAAACAACCCTGAGATTCCACCTCACACCAGTCAGAATGGCTAAGATCAAAAATTCAGGTGACAGCAGATGCTGGCGTGGATGTGGAGAAAGAGGAACACTCCTCCATTGTTGGTGGGATTGCAGGCTTGTACAACCACTCTGGAAATCAGTCTGGCGGTTCCTCAGAAAACTGGATATAGTACTACCGGAGGATCCAGCATACCTCTCCTGGGCATATATCCAGAAGATGCCCCAACTGGTAAGAAGAACACATGCTCCACTATGTTCATAGCAGCCTTATTTATAATAGCCAGAAGCTGGAAGGAACCCAGATGCCCCTCAACAGAGGAATGGATACAGAAAATGTGATACATCTACACAATGGAGTACTACTCAGCTATTAAAAAGAATGAATTTATGAAATTCCTAGCCAAATGGATGGACCTGGAGGGCATCATCCTGAGTGAGGTAACACATTCACAAAGGAACTCACACAATATGTACTCACTGATAAGTGGATATTAGCCCAAAACCTAGGATATCCAAGATATAAGATACAATTTCCTAAACACATGAAACTCAAGAAAAATGAAGACTGAAGTGTGGACTCTATGCCCCTCCTTAGAAGTGGGAACAAAACACCCTTGGAAGGAGGTACAGAGACAAAGTTTGGAGCTGAGATAAAAAGATGGACCATGTAGAGACTGCCATATCCAGGGATCCATCCCATAATCAGCTTCCAAATGCTGACACCATTGCATACACTAGCAAGATTATGCTGAAAGGACCCTGATATAGCTGTCTCTTGTCAGAGTATGCCTGGGCCTAGCAAACATAGAAGTGGATGCTCACAGTCGGCTATTGGATGGATCACATGGTCCCCAATGAAGGAGCTAGAGAAAGTACCCAAGAAGCTAAAGGGATCTGCAACCCTATAGGTGGAACAACATTATGAACTAACCAGTACCCTGGAGCTCTTGACTCTAGCTGCATATGTGTCAAAAGATGGCCTAGGCGGCCATCACTGGAAAGAGAGGCCCATTGGACATGCAAACTTTATATGCCCCAGTACAGGGGAACGCCAGGGCCAAAAAAGGGGAGTGGGTGGGTAGGGGAGTGGGGGTGGGTGGCTATGGGGGACTTTTGGTATAGCATTGGAAATGTAAATGAGCTAAATACCTAATAAAAATGGAAAAAAAAAAGAAAATATGGAATGTGGTACCTAGGGATCACATCTTGCCCTAAGGATTAGCTCAGTCTTTCCATTGCTCTTAACTCACTCTCTAAACTGTATCACTAGAGAGTATTAATTAGACACTTACCTATCATTTATAGGATGGTTTATCATTCTTCCCCATATCTTCCAAGACTGGGGATTCTCATGTTTCCTTATATTCTTTCTGGTTTTCACTATGTTTCTGCTACATTCTCAGTCTTGCGTTTGCTCAAGAATTATTGTCCTATCCTTTATTGTATGTATGTATGTATGTATGTATGTATGTATGTATGTATGTATGTATGTATGTATTAGCTTATCTGGAGGAGTTTGAATTTTTATTATATGTAGTTCCTTTATTAAAGAACATCTTTGAAAAGTAGTAAGTCAGGAGCGCATAAATAAGTGGATAAAAGTTAACTCATGAAGAAATACTACCCTTAACTCATTACTTAATGAGGCAGCTAGTAAGCTGTAAGAGCTGGTTCAAAGGAAAAATCCAAATATCATATATATGGCAAAATTGGTCACGATTCCCAGGGCAATCAGAAATAGTATGCCTTCTATGCAAAATCTACATATGTCTGGACAAGAATCGTTTACACAAACTCTGTAACTCCTTTAACTGTAAATCTATAGCAGGTTAGTGAAATACAGAGATAAACTGAGAGGTGACTGGAGAGAGGATGCCTAATTTTTTTCTAGATTTCAATGTTTTCTGTGTTATTCCCTGAAAATGCCTTGCTTCCTTACTCTGATTATGCACAGAAGGATTATTTTCACAATGTTTTTGTCCATTAACTACAGGTATTGACTAAACAAAGATGTATGCTTCATCCCTTGATTCTAGCCAGTTTTGTTTCTCTTTCTTGCCATCTAAATAAACTATCTGGCATGCGTGGCCATGCAGGCTCTGACGGTACTGTTTGTCCCTCCGGATATGTTCTTCAATTCTTATTCAGGCAATCCAGTTGTTCTAAGCCTTGCCTGATGCCACCAAGCTAATGATATTCTTCCCAATCTGAATTATCACACAGTTGTGCTGTTACTGATCCATCACCAAGTAAAGAAAGAGTGCTCATTCAAGTGGGACATGGTGGCACATGCCTTTAATCCTAGCACTCAGAAGGCAAGGCAGAGGCAGGAGGATGTCAGTGAGTTTAAAGTCAGCCTGATAGTGAGTTCCAGGGTTCCAGAATGGCCAGAAAATACATAATGAGACCCCTATTTGAAAACAAAACAAAACAAAACAAAATAAAACATGTTAATTCAAAGAGAGTGGCTGTCAAGTGTTCTTATTCTACTGCACGCACATGTGAAGTATCACATTTGTGAATTGTAGAGACTTAACTGCTCTGTAGCATATATACATTTCAAAACATCTTGATATGCACAGTGAGGACATAGAATTGTATCTGTCAGTTCACTCAAAAGGAAAACAGAGTGTTGCCCTAAGGAGTTACTGTCTCGGATGCTCTACTTCTAGAAGACCTGTGCTGGAGGACTCCAGTCTCTGAGCAGTCTTCACACAGTCTGCAAATCAGAATCAAGGGATACAGAGAAAGTGAGGCTGTGCCATACGTGTGTTGACATTTTCAGCATCTCGCTCACCTTCAGTATCAGAATATACTCCTGAAAAAGAAAAAAGAAAGCAGGCATTGAATACGGGAGGAAGCAGAGGACAAATGATGTCCTTTGGAATATTTTCTAATTGTAAGTTTCATTGAAAAGGTAAAAGTTAGTTTTTCTCAATTAGTGAGGTTAGAAACAAGGAGAGATAATTTAATCCTCTTTCAGAAAATGATAAAGCACCTTACTGTTTCTCATCCTCTTTATCAGTGGTACAGCCAGTCAAGTGAAACTCCATCTTTCAAAGTGCAGTCCATGGGTTAGGTCCATGAGACCCATTTTGGGGTTTTGAAAACAAGTTTGAAACGAGGCTCTGACATAACACCACTGAAACCAGAATCTGTGGGGTTGAGTGTCAAAACCCTGTACTTTTATAAAAGATGCTAATTTTTCCCCCAAATGGTTGGTTTTTAATTTTCACCAAGCTTATTTCATTTTTTATGAGCTTATGGAAAAGCAGCTTAAGCTTATTCAGTGGTGGTTTCTGTAGTCACTACTCATTGGTTAAAAGGTGGGCACTGAAATCCAGTGTTCAGTGACCTGAAGGATGGTTCAGACTTCTGTGGGGGGCCTTCTGAATGGGCACCTAAAGCATCTGCATACTTTCAGAGCAGTCTGTGACCTTAATTCACCCTGAAATTCTTTCTATCACAGCCTTTTCAGGAACATCCAAGTGTGTCCTTGGAAGAGGTGCCCATACATGCATGGAACTTTCTAGAATACCATTCTCAATATCGTACAAACAAAATGGATTCCTTCGTTGAGCATGGAATGGTAATGCTGATGTGGTACAGAATTTGTGTTATAAGAGCAAAGTCAGTCAGGGTGCTGCTGTAAGATGTCTTTATGCAAGGCTGGTGCCATGTATTGGGATTAGTCATTGGCAGATATGTCAGCTACCAGAAGACTGCCTGTCAAAGGGTCTGATTAGTGAAGTTCCAGGCAGGAAGTTACCAGCAAACTGGCAGTGTGACCTATAGCTTGGTCTTCTAGAGGATAGGACACTGATCTCAGGAAGGTTTTACATGGTTACAATGGTAGGAATAGCTAACAGAGCTTCTACGAGGCCCCCTTTAAATGCAGTACATGCATGTTACCCCTTCCCTTCTGGAGACAGACTGTTACATGTGAGAGGCAAGGTTTCCACCTCCTTGGTGGATTCTTGCTATAATACAAGGAATTTAAAAACACTCACCATCATTTGTAGGGAATCAAGGGCTTTGGACAAAAAGTATCTCAGGATAGAAGTCTAGAACAATCCCTAATAAACTCTTCATAAAAGATTCTTATGCCTACTAGAATATGAAGACTCACCAACAGAAAATACACTGTTTTTTTTATATCCAATAGAATTAACAGGCAAGTACTGCTAACATGGCCAACAACTGTGTAGCCCAATAGAAATAACAAACTCTGGTTCCTAAGGACAAGAGGATGTGTCCTTTACTGTCACAAGCTAGACAGTTATTTCTGACTCTCTGTTTTTATTATGTAGAATACCGAAATAAATAATCTCTGTGTATCTTCCAATCCTAAATGAGGTTTACTCTTCCTGTGTTCCCTGAAAGTGAAACTTTTCTTCTGAAAACAGCACATTTGGGGACTACCATGCACCACTTTGAGTCCCTGCACACAAGTCAATCACCTGCCCATAGCTTGCTACAGAAAAAGGCACCATGCAGGGTCCACTAATAATATTTCATGACCTATTAATTATCTTTCTTGTATTCATGTGGCTGACGTGTATGTTTCCTTTTGTTTAGATGTGTTTCCATTCTTTCCTTCTGAAAGAACCAAAGCCAAAGCATGCCTTTGAATTTCCTTCCCCACAGGTACAGTGCACCTGAAAATGATAAAAGCATTAAATAAGAATGCAGGCACAAGGCATTATGAGCAATAAAAGCCCAATTGTTCTTTCCGAACTAGACTGAATGACAGTGTTCACCTCCCTTCTACTAGAGCTCAATTAATTTAGTTAGACTAATTTTTCTTCCTTTATTAACTGTCCTCTATGCTTAATGGGACAAAATGAAAGACAGAAAGATGGAGTGCTTGGTTGTCTAGGGGACTAATTTTAGCATCAGGCATGGTTGTGAGAGGCTTAGAGCCAGGTGCATTTCAGTCTTAATGAGGTGGTACCTTCTTGAGGCTTTTGACCTTGTTCATTGTAGGTGGGAATTTGCAGAAAGCATTTAGACAGGTTAAAGTACAGTTGACAGAATTGTCTGCACCATTTGCCTTTATCCATTTGAGTTCCACCAGCACAGCCCAAAATGCTATTTCCTGTGAGGAGAGAATAACATACATTTATCCCATCATGGAATAGACACAAACGTGAGCTGACACCTCTTCTTGGCTCCCCTGTTCAACATGATATCAGCAACAATAAATCCAAAACTGTCCCGCTTTTGCCTAGGAATCTTACACCAAATTGGCAGGTTTCTTATACTACCATTAAGCCAATAGCCAATGCATGACATCAGAAAATATGAAGTAAAAGTCATTGAAAGGGGCTTTACGTATAGGATGGATTCTCTCTGGCCGCTTCTCATCACTTTTCCTGGCCTTTTTCTCACAGGGAAGCACTTATATAATCCAGTTCAATATGAGAACTCTCTGATGGCTCTGTGCAGGGTAAACAGAAGATAGGCTGTGTTCTCTAGTGGGCTCATGGCTATCTGGTTAAGAGAAACTCTCTGACAAAAACAGTGCTACTAAGGCCTCAGTAACCTTGCTTGGGATGTTTTGTTAATGTTTTCATTTTCTGAGGAGAAAAAATAACTTGGTCCTTGTGGTGAAAATAGCCCTTATATGCTCACATATTTGAATACTTGGTTCCCAGTTGGTGGAACTGTTTAGGAAGGATTAGATGTGGCCTTATTAGAGAAGGTATACCACTGGGTGTGGGCTTTGATGCTTTAAAAGTCTATGGCAGACCCAGTCATTCCCCTTCTGCCTCTATCTTGCAAATAAGGTGTAAGTCTTAGTTACTATGTTTGCCTGCCTGCTGCCATCCTTTCTTCTATGATGAAATAACACTGTGAAACTGTAAGAAAACCCTGAATTATCAGCTTCCTTTTATGAGTTGCGTTGGTGTCTTTCAGATCTATAGAAAAATAACTAAAACATGTCCTTGTTGGACTAGGGCTTGTAAACAGAAAGATGGTCATATAATAGGTAGATATGTAGTGACAGACTAAGTTCAGGACTTCAGGCATAGTATACACAGGTGCATTTGTGTATCTCAAGATTCTCAGTTCTCAAAATGTTGTAGTCCTAGTACTCAGCACTTGGTGGGTAGGAACAGGCTGATTAGAAGTTCAAGATCATCTTGAGCTATCTAGGCAGCCAGAGTTCAGCCTGGGCTACATAGTACCCTAAGTCAAAAGAAAAAAAGCAAAAGACCCAAGATATAAGATACAATTTGCTAAATGCATGAAACTCAAAAAGAACGAAGACCAAAGTGTGGACACTTTGCCCCTTCTTAGAATTGGGAACAAAACACCCATGGAAGAAGTTACAGAGACAAAGTTTGGAGCTGAGACGAAAGGATGGACCATCTAGAGACTGCCATATCTGGGGATCCATCCCATAATCAGCTTCCAAACGCTGACACCATTGCATACACTAGCAAGATTTTGATGAAAGGACCCAGATATGGCTGTCTCTTGTGAGACTATTCCAAGGCCTGGCAAACACAGAAGTGGATGCTCACAGTCAGCTATTAGATGGATCACAGGGCCCCCCAATGGAGGAGCTAGAGAAAGTACCCAAGGAGCTGAAGGGAACTGCAATCCTATAGGTGGAACAACAATATGAACTAACCAATACCCCTCCGGAGCTTGTGTCTCTAGCTGCATATGAATCAGAAGATGGCCTAGTCAGCCATCAGTGGAGAGAGAGGCCCATTGGTCTTGCAAACTTTATATGCCTCAGTACAGGGGAACGCCAGGGCCAAGAAGTAGGAGTGGGTGGGTAGGGGAGTGGGTGGGGGAGTGTGTGGGGGACTTTGGGATAGCATTGGAAATGTAAATGAAATAAATACCCAATTTTTTAAAAAGTGGGAAAAAAAAAGCAAAAGAATATAATAGTATCTGCCTTGAAACATCAGAGGGACCTAAATGCCAAATGTGTTTAGTTGAAAATATAGCTACAGATTGTTCAAAGAGTTATAAGAAAATATGCTTACAAAGTTTTTTTTTGTTCCCATGAAAACAGCAAGTTAAGCAGGGCTCCTTTTATTATATATTAACAAAAATATTACAATACTTTCTTTCCTGAGAAAAACAGTAGTCTTAGTCTAAACTTTTCCCACATATCCCTTCTTTGATTAAGTCAGATTGAGTTTTCCTAATTATTCCAGTTTGGAACTAACGGAACAACCAAAGTGTAGTGATCATACAAATCTGAGAGTCTGTGATGACAGGAGACTATGGCAGTGTGAATCTAGGGTAGAAAGCAGTCATAACCCCCCTCCCATAACATAATGGCACAAAATGGACCTGTTACAGAATTTGTTTGGGGTCCAAGAGCACAGGCTATAATAGATACACATTAGTGAGAGGATTCTCCAGTTTGGACAAAAAGACTACTCTTTTTGCAACAATATATTATGATACACGAGTGTTCAAATGCAAAAAGACAGAGAAGGATGGAAAAGGGAAAAGAAATAGTAGTAAGGAGTAGCAGAAGCTTTTCAAATACAAGCCTTAAACAGCTCTAAGTAGGCTTGAATAAATACAGTGATAATCTGCCCTGACCGGTTTTGATAGAGTTCTAGAAATATTAAACCTATATAAAAATGAAACTAAGTATAGGTAATTACAGGATCTTGGTAATGATTGATGGCATATAATACCATGACTACTAAGTTAGCTATCCTCCAGTGAGGTAAGCTTGGGAATTAAAGCAGAAACTCCACTCGCATTTTGTATTTATTAGGGGAGAAGCTGTCATGCCTGCCTCTTAAAAATTGGAATCATTTGTTTTCATAGCACAACTGTCTCCTTAAAAATTGAGTATCAGTAGAACAGAATTGGCCAAATTTGAGTAGCTCCCACTAATATGCATACAAGAGATATTAACCTTGGCAAACTGTTCAGAACTATAGGGACATCAGGACCCAGCTGGGCTGTCTTCTGAAGTACACATGCCCAAAGAGGCAGAGAAAAGTTTATTAGATATCCTAAGGTATGACATAAATACAAAATTTTCTTGATGACACGGAGTTTATGTCATAACCCAGAGATATTATGCTGTGTAATTGTCTTCCCACCTTTTATACATCCACCCAGTTTGATTATCCTTTTGCTGGTATCCTGATGAGATAGTGGCAGTGATATTTGTTTGGAAATAAAGATAAATCCGTATCTTGGCTTATTTTCTAGATATCACCTAAAATAGTATTTGCCTACTAGCTTTCTCTCACTAACATAATTTCCTTTGTTGATTTTCTGGTTTGTTAGCTTCTCACTTGAGTGCTCATCTTTCTTCATTCAGTGATGACCCATGTCTCACCCTAATGCCTGTCAAGCTCTGTGTTCTCACAGACTCTGGCTATTGACTAAGGAGACAAATTCCCTGCACTACAGGAAGCTGACAGACCGAGGAGTCAGAAATCACATTTCATCACATTTCAGTAGATGGAAGACACATGTCACTATAAACTGATGAATGCAAGTGAACAAGGGATAATGAGATGACAGAAATTGGGAAGCTTAGAAAGATTGTGTATATGTCTATGCATGTGTGCATACATATGCCTATGTGTGCATGAAGGTCTCTATTAGCCATCACAGCCTTGGGGATGAAGTGTCTCCACGGTGCTTTATCTGACCCCTGAAGTGTGATGGAAATGGGACAATGGGTATTTGGGACAAGAACATTTCAAGAAGAGAAAGCAATATACCCCATGGACTGACCTAGAGTTGTCATATTTTCAAAATCAAGTGAAAGCAAAGTAAGACCCAAGGAGCTTGGAGGAAAGTTGGCCACTGTGGTCTAGAAGTCTTAGGGTAAGCATGCAGGTTTAAAACCATGTGGGACTCCCATGTTCTTGATTCTCATTTATCTCCCAATATCATCCCTTATTTCTGGTCTAACCTCTTATTTCTTATTCTTGACACAGTGTAGGACTGTGATAGGCAGCCTATTTTGGTTGAATGAGGCTTGCTCTGGCGACCCAGTAGAGAACTCTAAAGGGACAGAAAATGCAAGCCACATTCCCAGAGTCAGGTGCCTGACACCACAGAACCCCCAACTCCATAATTCTGTGACTATAAGTCACACAGACAATGTCCCAAGCTTCTGTCATTCTGGCTAGACTCTACCCGCACAGTTACCTGACAATAGCCATGTATGCTCCTCCCCACAGTTAACCTGATAGCCCAGCCCACTATAAAAGGAGCTGCTTGGCCCTCATCGCTCTCTTTAAGCTCTCACCTTTCTCACTCTCTAGCTCCCCTTCTCTCTTTCCCTTCCTCCTCTCTCCACGTGGCCATGGCTAGCCTCTCTCTCTCTTCTACCTTCTCTCTTTTTCTCTGCCTTTCTACAATAAAGCTCTAAAACCATAGACTATCTTTGCTCATTAAGCCTGTCTGTGATTGAACGATGGGATAGGCCTTCCTGCACTCCAGCCACGGACTGGACCAAGGACTCTCGCCCTTGTGGGAACCATCCAGCGCCTTCTCCCCCTGCCCTCCCCTCCCTTGGGCCCAGGGGTTGATTGAGCAGGCCGCAGGGGCCCCCATTATGTTCTTAGTTCCTCTGCGGTATGCAGCATGGGATTCTGGAGACGGAGAACCTGTCCTAGGACTGCTCCTTGTCCACCACCAGCTGAGCTGGGGTCTATGGCTTCACACAGCCAGACACCCACCCAGGGTGGCATGGAAAGCATGATGCAATATTAGGTGTCAGCTCGCATTTGGCGTTAGCCAGCCCAGAGCACTGGAACTCTGGCGGGATGTGGGTTCTTTCCCATTCCCTTTATCCCCTGATGCTCACTGTCTTGCAACATAGTGTTATGTGAAGGTTTTGACTCTGTGGGCTCTACTAACCTTGTGTGCTGCAAAAGTAATTTTTTTAAAAAAGGAATTGCCTTTGTACTGACTATGTGTACATACTTTTCTTGTCATTACTCCCTGAACTATATATTGTAGCTGTCATTTACACTGCATCAAATGTGATCTAGAGATGATTTAATGTACATTGGATGATGTATATAGGCTATGTGAAAATGATGAACAGTTTTATAAGGGGCTTGAGCATCCACAGAATTTGATATCTGACATGGGTTCCTACAATCAGCCCTGCAGAGGTATTAAAGGATGTCTGTGTTTCTGTCTTCTTTTTTATGTTGATACTTTCTTTTTTCAAACAACTCTATCATTTATTTTCTGGAGATTTCCATGTGTCTCTCCTCAGTACTTCTTCCAAAGATGTGACAGAGATATGGATGAGAAATGGCACATACTAGAATATATATTAGAAAATACAACCATGGCCGAAACAACCATCTTAAAAAGATGACGTTTCAGGTAGCAAATGACCAGGGTGACTCTGGACCTCATGTGACTTGTGTTCCTAGAGATGGGCCTTGTAAAGGCAGGCCTCTGGGAACTCCCCATGCAGGAGAGGGAGGCTAAGGTCAGTGTAGTGAAAGCCACTTGCCCGATCTCCAAAGGCAAGCAGACAACAAGAAGGGGACTTTAGAGCAACACAAGTTTTGTTTTACTTTCCTTTGCAAACTGGACCCCGATTCATCATTTTTTAGACAGTTTGTCATACAAGCAAATCATAGAAAGTCATACAGCTCAGTGCACAGCAGCAATGTTCAGTATTGTTCATCCTGGCTGGACCTACCCTGAGCACTGAGACAAGACTCTCTCTGTAGCATCTCCCAAGAAGCTTGGCAGCTCACTTCCTGGAGGCCTTTGTTAATGGTACATATCACTGAACTTAATGCTTAGGATGAGCAGGGAGTTCCAGAAGATTGTTTTGTTCTTGAGGGTTTGTTTTAAATCTTTGCATTTCTCTCCACCCCCTAATATTAATCATGTCACCCACACCATCTTTCCTCTATCATGTTACCCATACCAACTTGCTGGGGACATCTGATAGGTCATGAGTTTTTTTGGGGAAGAAACAACTAGAGAGCAAAACATAGAATATTTTTCTTCCCCCGGAGAAAAATTTAGTTGTGACATCGGTTTGAAAACTATGCTATTAATAATATACATCTTAAAAAAAGAATTTATGCAATCACACTAGCATCTCTGCAAATTGTTTAAAAGGAAACAATGAGGATATAGAAAATAAAAGCGGTTAGCATAATTAAGTGCAGTGCAAAACAATTTGCTTTAAAGCAATAATTGACTAATGGACTAATTATTAATGTTATATTATTATTAACTTCTGTTTAGAAAAAATGCAATCAGAGGAATTTCCATATGAGACTATAGGCACCAACAGCCTTTCTTTTGCCTATCACTTGGTTATTTATATCCAAGGTAGGAAAAACAGTTAGCAAACCCTGTAGGGAACCAGCTATTAGAAATTATCCTCTAAATCTAAACGTGTGAGTTTAAATACAGCTCAAAGTAAGAGCCCTGGGGGCTCAGCCGCTGAAAGTATTATGCAGCCACCATTCATAGCCCCTTTTTTGCAAATTCCATGTTACTGTCTTCCAAATATAATGCAGACTTCCCTAGGGAGGCTCTCACAGGAGTAAAAAATAGAACTAATAAAATAATGCTTAGTAGTATTATTTTGGCAGTACTTTTTTCTAAACCTACAGGTGGGTTCACAGTAACAATGAATGGAAAACAGGAGGAGACAGCCCAGAGTAAGAAGGAATTAGCTGCTAGCAAGAATCCCTGGGAGGTGATCTAGCTGGGTTACAAATGTGTAGAATTGGTCAAGTTAAGTAGTCTGTCTCCTCTAAAAGGGTAGTTTCTGATACACACACACACACACACACACACACACACACACACACACACACACACGCACACGCACACGCACACGCACACGCACACGCGCGTGCGTGCGTGCGTGCGTGCGTGCGTGCGTGCGTGCGTGTGTGTGTGTGTGTGTGTATGTTCTGATAGCTCTCCATATATATTACTGAGATACTGAAAATTAAGAAAATTAAAAATGGGAACACAGGGATATTTGGTTCTGTAGAAACACAGATCCTATTAGTGACACATGGTATGCTAATTTGGTAGAGTATGGTGTGCTAACAAGCAAGCTGCAATTCAAAGAGCTTTACCACAGCAAGTATTTATTTACTTATTTATTTAATTCATGCACTAGCGAATGTGCGTGACATAGGCACCATAGTCACTGCCCTAGTTTGGCTTCTATAATGATAATAAAGACCACGACCCCAAGCAATTTGGGAAGGGAAGGGTTTGTGTGGTTTTTATATCCCAAGTCACACAGTTCATTGATAGGAGCTAAGGTGGGAACTCAAGGTAGGAACATGGAGGAAGGAATTGAAGCCAAGAACTTAGAGGAACTCTGATTACTGGATTGCTATTCATGGCTTGCTAAGTTTGTATTCTTGTATACCCCAGGACCACCAGCATAATGGTACCACCCACAGTTGGATGGACTTGCCTACATTACAGCAATCAAGAAAATGATCCACAGACTGGCAAATAGACAGGTTAGTATTATGGAGGCAATTGTTTAATCATCTCCTCTAAGATATCTCTCCAGCGTGTATCTAGCAGACAAAAAAGAAAACAAAACAAAAACAAAGCAAAGCAAAAACAAACAAACAAACAAACAAAAACCCAACAGTCACTTGGGTTGCAGATAGAGAAAAGTGCCACAGTGACACGCTTCCAATGTGTTCTTACACATACTGAGTCTAAGGAAGAGAACAGTCATGGAGAGGAAACAGGAATCTGCTTTACCTTTCGGTATTGGCCAGACTCATCCCAAGCTCATCTTTACTAGTAGTGGGAGGGAGAACAGTCCATTGCATAAAACTACAAATGGCCTAGGCTTGGGTGAGAAGGAGTGATGTTTTCCACCACTGGAGGAGCAGAAAGAGAGGCAGACAGCACGGTTGTAGAGACTGTACTGAAGAAAGAGATCCTGTGACTGGCATGCAGGTTGTTTGGGTAATGTACAGAGATGAGAATTGCACTGTAGATGGTGTTGGAGTTCACCTGTGAAATGATAGCTATTCAACTTTCAGGTGTCAAGATAAGTACTTTGTAAGTGGCAATTTTATAACCAGGCTAGCTCCCAAATAATTGAAGCAGGACGGTGTTGTTTATTTAACAGCTTTAAGGCACAACAATTGAGGAATGGTAATATATTTAATCCTCTAGTCTGGCTACCTCCCAGGCAAAATCCCAGAGATCCTTGAACTTCATGGCTTTCTCTGTTCCAGCTCATGAGGTCTCCTGGACCCTCTCCTTGAGGTGAAATCCCCACTTCCTCTCTCTCCCTCCCCATCCCCGCCTTGGAGGAAGGTAATCCCTATTCCCTTCCCTGATCAGTTATTGGCTGATATTAACCAATCAGGGAATAATGGAGAGCAATGTTTACAGAACATTGAGACAGAAACTTCTCAGAATAAAGATTGCAACCACGTATGGGAGTACAGAGACCCACATTTAAATAACACAAGGATAATCTTTATACCGTGCACAATATCATTATGTCTACAGTACCGCTTGCTATGCAGCCCAGGGGAAAGATCTATTAGGAGATGGTGACTTAAAGTTATCAAGTGTTTTGACACATATAGTGATGGGAGGATACAGAAGCCTTGAAGAAGAGTATGTTAAGGGTGGGAGAAACTCGAATAGGAATGTAACCTCAGAGAACTCTTGACATTTAAAGTATAGCTAGAGAAAAAGAGTCAGAAACAACAATGACAAACCAAACTTGGGAAAATGGCTACCGGTCATGTAATATGTGTATAATATGTGATGGCATTTTTTAAGAGGACATAGGGGTATGTGTGTTGGTATATTTGCTTGGGTAAAAGTAAAGACTTAAACCATAATTCTACCTTGGTTTGTAGCAAGCATGCCCCACTCTGGTACACAGAGTCCCTTCAAGTAACCTTGGAGCCATTCCCTTTGCCAGCCAGTCAGCAGCATAGTGCAGCTGGAAGAAATTAAATGGCTCACACAGTGAGAAGGCAATCTTGTTAAGCCAGTTTCCAAGTGACCCCTGACTGACATATCTCAAACTTGGGAAGTCTTTGACTTTCACAGTGTGGAGATTGAGTTTTAAAGGGTAGCTTGTCTTTTTTGGAGTAATGATTTCAGAATACCATAGTGTATACCCTCACATACACACACACACACACACACACACACACACACGCACACACACACACACACACACACACACACACACACAGAGGAAGAGGGAGAGGGAGGGGGAGAGGGAGAGGGAGGGGGAGGGGGAAGGGGGAGGGAGGGGGGAGAGGGAGAGGGGAACTTTCAAAATAAAGCCTGAAACTGGTCAAAGTGACCCTTGATGCTCTTAAAAGGCAGTTTCTCTGATGGCTTGGTGTGGGGTCATGTCACTGCCTTGGTGGAGCCAAAACATTTTCTATCTAGGAGAAGATAGGACAGTGGTCTCAACTTTCCTAATGCTATTGCCTTTTAATACAGTTCCTCATGTTGTGGGGTCTCTCATGATTACGTTCCAGACATAAAATTATGTTTGTTGCTACTACACAACTGTAACTTTGCTACTGTTATGAATCATAATGTAAACATCTGTCTCCTGTGAAAGGGTCTTTAGATCCTCAAAGGGGTCATGACCTGTGAGTGGAGAACCACTGTAATAGAAGCTTAGAGCTGAGATGCTTAGGAAAGCTAGGGATAAAGAACAATAGAGCATATTTGTGATTCCTGAACTAAGACTTATGATAGTATTAGCTTTGTGATAAGTGAGCCAAAGGATTCTAGAAGGACTCACACAAGGCATAGATCTTTGTTGTTCTCTCTCAACAGAATTCTTCCTGGGGCTTCAGCGTCACAGACTTTTAATTCCTTCAGTTAGAATTTGTTGATTATTTTTTTTCATAGGTAATTCTGTAATAAGGGCATGGTGGCAGGAGGACAGGATAGAAAGAAAAACTCGTGAACAGGAAGTTTTATAAGACATTGGGAAGTGAATGGTGACTTCTGTGGGGCAGAGTTCTTAGTCTATTGTTGAGATCATTAGTTGCTAGTCATGGTAAGGTTTCTGCTCAAAGAACTTTATGATCGCAAAGAGAAGGTCAAGTCAGTGGGCACACAAGAAATAGGTTACTGTGAATAAAGAAAGAATTGACAGCTTTCCTCTGATCCTCAAAAAGTATTGGAAGACAACACACAGGGAAGTGTGGTCTAGCAGCATACCTATAGAGAAAAGATACTTTCTGAATGGGAAGTTGAAACCCAGAGTGTTCAAAGACAGACTGAGTTCAGCGAAAGAAGAGTAAGTTTTCACCACATTGATGTGGATTTTTAGCTTTGCTTTATTAAGTACCAGAACGATTTGTTCCTATTTGTGGATTAATATCCTAGTTTGATTTTCCAGCTAAGGGAGTGAGAGCCATGGAACAGAACATTAAAATATGTCTTTCTCAGATAATCCTCCTTAATACACATTAGGGCCAAGAAATGAGGTCTAGGCCCCATTGTCCTGTTAATGCTGGCTGACTTCTCAGCTTCTTCTTGGAGATTTGTTGCTACCAAGAAAATGAGCCATGTGATACTCTCAGATATAAATCTTCGGACACAGAGCTTCTCCCAACTCTTGCACTCCTCATTTCTGCAATGGTTGGGCCTGGATTCTACCAATTTTATATCTCAGGATGGACTAGATTTAAAGTAACAGTAACTAATTTGTCATTGTTCTTAAGATAGGACCTGCCCTTGGAGACCTGATGGGGATGAGAGTGAATGTTTCTCACCTCTGTCACTGTCACACCTATGTATTAGCTAGAACTTGAACTGCCCACTAGGGTCGGTTTGAATCTTCTATCAGTCTTTTAATAAAAATAAAAGTTTCTAAATCCCTGATAGGAAAAAGAAAATACCTCTCGCGAGCGCAGTGCTTGTCCAATCTGGTTGAACCTCTGCAGGAAGCTTTTAATATAGAAATGGTTCTGTTCTCCTCGGTGAGTATGAAATCACCCTCTATATTCCCCCCCTTTTATCTAGTTTTTTAGTGTCTGAACGGCCCATAATGCTTTGTATCTTTACCACAAATTGATCATGAAAAATAGAGACAGAGGTATGAAACTGGAGCCAGAAGCCCATTCCCTCCAGAAGAAAGAAGAGATTATGCAGGGCAATAGCCTGAATTCCAAAAGGAAAAGATTCCTGCCTGTAATGGGAAACCTTCTAGAGAGTCTTGTGTCTACTGCAATGCCAACAGAGCTGTGATTTGTAAAGGGAACCAGAGTAGCTGGTCCACTTACTTCTAGAGCAGTTGTGTTCAACATATGGTTCCTTGACTACCAGACTAGCATTGAGTGAGCTTTGTCATAAATGCCAACTGTTGGGACCCACTCTGACCTATTCAGAGGTTATTTGATCCATAAGCTTGATAAGCTTCATAGGGTGTTCAAAGATTAAGCAGTACGTGTAGATTGTCAAGGTCAAATGAAGTTTTACATGAGAGTAACACTAAGGTCAAGAAACAAAGTAAACAGATTGCTCTCCCCAGCTGGTTGTCTGCATTCCATAATCTGGAAGTCTGGGTTAAAGAAAAGATAGGGTAAAGAAGAATTTGCTAGCTGTCTGAGGTTTGAGCCTAGTGCATTCATTTTTTTTCTGCATGTGGACTCAAATTCTGTTATCAGCTCCCATGTTGTGAGATGTTTTTACACTTGTATTAAAAATATAACATGGGATCTGAGAGTCTCTAGGAGCTCTTGGGAATTATTTGTCCCTATAATCATGTAAAACAATTTCTCATATTAAAAGCCTTTCTCTTCAATATGTATGCATATATATGGACTTTATTAAATCTCTCCACATTTGTGTGTATGTACTCATGTATGCATATATTTTTCTATCACCTGTTTCGGTGTTATATCATATATCCCACCATTCCCAGGGGAGCCCAGATCTATACCTGATGAGAATTTCTAGAGCTCAGCCATCTACATTTCATACCCTGTCTTTGGATAAGTTGGTGCATATTAAACTTTGAGACTAGATGGTATCAATAAACAGAACTGCTTTACAGTATCATGCTTGACCTGTTATTCAGTAGGTTTGCAATTTCTCCATTACATTTCCATGCCAAAAAAAAAGGTGGTTGGGGGTGGAGAGAAGATTTCCTGTTTCATTCAGGATAGTTTGATAGAGTATCTGGAGAGGATGTCGAGGAAAAAATGTAGAAGGTAAAAGTGAGAAAAGCCAAAGACATTGTTATCTTTCTCCCTGAAAATTTCTCTCACGCATTTCTTTGCCTATGGTAACATTAAGGAGCTATTCTGACTGGGGCAATAAATATGATATGCTTCATTGTTTTATGTTCTGTCTATATATACTGTCTTGACCTACTTCATGACTTAAGGCTTTGTTGTAGGAGCCAGTTGCTGTAAATGCAGACTGCCAGACTCCTCAGTCCTGCCTGTTTCTTGCTTTTTGCCTCAGGCTCTCTGCTAGGTCCTATATCTAACACTTCTGTGGCTCTACAGGGTCATTCTTGTATACACAGAGAACCACAAATACCCAAGAATGTAACATTTGATGCATAGTCAAAGTCACCCAGAAGAGAAATCATTTCGTTCTTTTTCCTTCTCAGATAGATAGTGGTAGGAGAAGGATATGTTTCTCCTGTGCTTTTGAAATACTCAGTTATAACAATAAAGGTAGTGCTAGTGTTCTGTTTTTCCTCATACGCATCCTTTTGTCTGTCTCTTCAGGTTCTTGCTCCTGTTTGAGGATCACTATCCAAATATACTTGCCTCATTAAAGCTGTGTTTTACCTTCTGATTTTCCTGGAGAAATCTCACTGAGATCCTTTCAAGGTATAAGTATTTCTTACTTTTTCAAGGTATAAGACCCTTACTTTTGTGGTGCTAGATATTTAATCAGGGTTCTATGGGTGGTAATTAGTGGGCTATATCCCAGGCTTTCTCAATTTGTTTCCTCTCTGGTGAAAAACTGTAGGGTTGTTGGCCCCCATCTGCTCTCCACTGGTCAATGCTGCTTGGGGAGGCAGAACTCGGGGAATTTGGCTTACCCCACACCACCACCAGGGCATGTGCTGAGCTGTAGGGGAGCACTTAGACACTGCCCCAGGGATGGGGAAGCTTAACCTGAGACATAAGAGAGCTGGAGCTAATTATGTGACACAGGTCACGTCCCTTTTATATGAGAAGCATGGCATGTGTTCCAAGCTGGGAGTCTGGTAGGGAGCTGAGAGTTGCCTAATCCTCAAGTGTGTATCCACTGAGTCTCTGGGTCTCAATCTAGTCTATCTTGCCAAACTTCCTGGCATGGTTTTACATCCTACAAAAACCCTTATTCAATTATAACTAATTCAGTGTATTTTAAGTAAACCATTTTGTATCTTTTATATATTTATAGAAAAGTGGTGGTGGGAATATTTCAGAGTCCTTTCATACTTTGAGCCTATATTTTGTTCTTGTCCATATATTATATTAGTGTCATGTGTTTGTTACTATTAATGGACCAATGTATTAGATGTCCTTGGTTTTTACTTAATTTTCTGGTCCTGAATTATCACTAGTACTCCAGTGCCATTTAGTGTCATAACATCATACACTCTTTTTCATAATTTTTCATGAAAAGTTAGACCATTTCCAACTTTCTCTATTCTATTCATTGGACAGAAGTTATATGTCTCTCATGGGAGAAATAAGTTATAGTCCACTTCTTAGAGTGCATTGAGGAAATAAATTATTTTACGTTATGCATGGACAATTGATGAATTTTGTTTGTTCATCCAGTATTTATTTTTATCACCATGGACTTGTATATAGTTATTATGCTTTGGGTTATAATACAATGTTCTAGTTTTGGACATGTAGTTTCTTCTTTAGCTATTTGGAAGTCTTTTAGGTGTATTCTTTGTCCTTTTGACAAAGATTCTTCAGTGCATATTACACTATATTGAATGTGACATTACAAGATGTTTCATCTTATACATTTTCCTACACAGTATTAAGATCTGCCTTTCATCCAAAGTTCTCTGTTCTTTATATTGGAAAGTGGTATTAGACACTAAGATATTGCTGTTAGAAATTTTTTAGAGAGCCATTTTAATTCTTCATTTTGATCCAAAAGTTGAGCTATTTGTCTTTTTTGTGAGTCCTCCCTGTCACCCATATATTTAGGCTATATGATATCTGTTGCAGATAATTTTCATCTCTTCTTAGGGTCATTCACATCCTCTGTATACTCAACTTAATCACACTTATTCCTCTAAGTCCATGGTTTTCATATTTTAGATAGAATGAGGTAAGTAGTCCCACAAATATGCATATCACCCAGAATTGATGGGCCAATGAGATGGACAATTAAAAGTCCATTTTAGATGATAAGTTGGAGATATACTTTAAAGGATTAGAGAGCTTTCCTCAAAGATTCAATATACACACTGAACCAACAGCTAATTTATAATAATGATATCCTAGATGGCTAGAGGCATAAGTTGATTAACTGTGAAATGAAAATCGGGTTGATCCATCTTACAATAATTCCAAATGTCCTGTTTGTGACATTTGGCGTTACCATGCACACATCCTTGGTCATTGTTGATGTTCAGATGCTGGTTTTCATAGAAGATACTGTGAACAGGAGAGAATGAGTCAGGCCTTTTCCTGTGATGTAACCGGCTTGCATCATTATGAGGGGCCAGTGAGCTGTAACAGGGATGATTCTCCGTAAACCTCAAACTCAGATGGCTTGCTGAGCTGTCTGATGGTAGCTCCATGCTTGTTGAGAATGAGCAATGGGAAATTAAAGAGATCAAGGCCCCCTGAGTTTAAGGCAATCAAAGAATGAAAGTTCTGAGGGAACCAAATGTGTTACATCATCAGGAAAATATCCCAATCCATTAAGTTTTAGATTAAATGCAAGGATGTTTAGAATACATGATGAGAATTAGAAATGACCATGTAAAATATGGATTTTGAATTAACTGGAGCAGCAAGAACTACGTCTTGTCTTGCTTACTACTCTTTTCTACACATTTAGTTAAAATTGAGCTTATCACCATCCTAAAGGTTCTATAATGGTAAAAATCTATGCAAGGTATAGGAGTTGTAGAAGGTGGTCTGTGTTAGCTTCCTTGTTAGATGTCTAAGAGGTATTGGAGGTAGACTGTGTTAGCTTCCTTGTTAGATGTCCCTCTCATATGGCCACAGCAACTTTAGCTGAACAGTGATTTTTTTTTTCTGATTTCTTCTCTAGGTCTTTTCTATTGTCATATTCTGTGATTGTCAAGGGGCCCAGTTACTCTTTCAAGTTTTTGAAGTTAGAGTTAACATCACTTGGAATAATCACTAAGTCAAAATGAAATGAGATTGCATGACATTTTTATCTGGTGACTACAATTTCCTTCTTTGAACGCTCTCAGCTAAATGAATAGCTGTCATCCACAGGAGTGACCATGGCATCTCACCATCTTCTATTAAAATAGCCTTGTTTTTCTCCCCGTACCATGCTTGCTCTCCTGGTTGCCATTCTGCCTTTCTTGATTTTTCTACAGTGGGAGCTGCTGACTTAAAACACCCTGGTGCTGGGGAACAAAGGTCTTTTTGGCCACAGATAACTAGGGAGACCAGCAATGTTAATCACGAGGGTGTTTTCTCAAAGGAGGAAACACCCATTTTCCAACCCAGAAATATGGAAGTGGTTATTGACTTTCTTACTGTCTGTGGAGGCAGATCTGACTCAAATTAGTATATCTTAAGTTCTTCCCTAGCTAAACCATTACCTTTAGCTCCCAGTTAATAGAACCCATCCTTAGGGGAGATGTCACATGCACTGCTGTCCTCTATGCTATCTTGGTTAGAGACCACACTAGATTCTCGGCCTTTTTGCTGTAGAACCCACCTTCATGGCCACATGCACTTTACAAAGGAGTTCCTGTGTAGTCACACCTTAAGCTTTATCGTGCATCTAGCATTGAAATGATTGTTGCCTGGGAACCTGAAATGGAATGACTGTTTTCTGTCAACTTTTCCTCGAGTTGGACAGTGTTTGAAATAGGCTGACAGTGAACCACCTCACAGCAAACTCCCTGAAGTCTTGATCCAGGTTGACGAAGTCAATCTGAACTCAGTTTTCATTCTCACTTCTTTGCAATTTGTTTCCTTGCAGTGATCACCTACAGGGTCCTCCACACTCTGGCACAAGTTACTCTTTTGTGGTAATCTTAGTTAAAACAGGTGGGATGGGGTAAGGGTCAGCTAAGGTAAAGAAAAAGTATGCATAGAAAGGTTTGACATTACAGTGAAAAATCTCACCGTAGGTCAGAAACTGGGTTTGAATTTATTCCTCAAATTTCTATAGCCAGGCAGTTGGTTTTCTCTCCTGTCCTGCTCCCATTAACAAATTTTCCTTAAGTACCAATTATAAGCAAGGGTGATATACTAAAGAATGGGGAATACAGAGTCATGATCTTAATAAAATAAGCTCATGAAGTCTTGGTGTAGTCGGGCAATGTATGAAATTCTTGTGTGCATGTGCATGCATCTGTGCGTTCATGTATCACAAGCAGTGGGAAGTCAGTGAGGGAAGTAAGGAATAATGAGTCCTATTTGAAATGACTCTTAGCTTTACTCTCACTGATCTTCGTTCACATGAACGAACGTGCTTAACCTGAGCACAGGGTAGCTGGGTGCCAGCAAGAATTACTTGGCCATTACTAAATGGATCTCTGCAGAGAGATGGAACCAGTCACACAAATAGGAGTTGAGGTATCTCCCATGATCCCTGATGTGACACCTGAAGCCTAGCAAATCTCTATCTTCCAAGGAAACTTGGCAATCCTCTGCCTTTCCTGTGCCATTGGGCTTCCTTCCTTCCTTCCTTCCTTCCTTCCTTCCTTCCTTCCTTCCTTCCTTCCTTCCTTCCTTCCTTCCTTCCTCCCTCCTCTCTCTCTCTTTCTCTCTTTCTCTCTTTCTCTCTTTCTCTCTTTCTCTCTTTCTCTCTTTCTCTCTTTCTCTCTTTCTCTCTTTCTCTCTTTCTCTCTTTCTCTCTTTCTCTCTCTCTCTTTCTTTCTTTCTTTCTTTCTTTCTTTCTTTCTTTCTTTCTTTCTTCTTTCTTTCTTTCTTTCTTTCTTCCTTTCTTTTGTCACATGTTTCAGTAGAATATATTTCTAGAAACACAGCTTTCTTAGTGCAAATCACAGACTTTCCCAGTCCCACATACTTTTTGTGAATACTTAACTCCATAAATAATTTTTTTGTGTGTGTGTCGTGTCCTTGTAACCCCTGTATTTGGCAAATAAGCAACTGAAGAAAGTTTGAGGCCAATCTTGACTTCATAGTGAAATTCAGTTCACAAAATAATATTCATTTTCAAGTATTGGATGCTTTAAACTACTTATACATACATATGTTTTAGTTATCCTCCATATATACTTAGTGTCTCATTTTCTTTGTTCTTTCTTTTCTTTTCTTCACTCATTTTTTGTGTCTTTCATTGTAAACATTTTCTTTCATTTTTTATTAGATATATTCTTTGTTTACATTTGAAATGCTATCCCGAAAGTTCCCTATACCCTCCCCCCGCCCTGCTCCCCTACCCACCCACTCCCACTTCTTGGCCCTGGCATTCCTCTGTATTGGGGTATATAAAGTTTATAAGACCAAGGGGCCTCTCTTCCCAATGATGGCTGACTAGGCCATCTTCTGCTACATATGCAGCTAGAGACACGAGTTCTGGGGGTTTTGGTTAGTTCATATTGTTGTTCCACCTCTGGGTTTCTTAACCTCCAAAATTGCTATTATGAGGCATAGACATCAGTTGCTTCAAAGTCATCTACCAAGGAAACCATTTTTACAGTTTCCCTGGCATTGTGCAGCATCAGAAACTGACAAGTTCAATCAGTAGCATTAAGAACTGGGGTCAGATGCACTGATGTCCATCAAATTGGAAGAATGTTTGATTGATTAAAAACATTCCATGTAACATTGTTTTCACATGAAGGGGGGTGAATATAAACATCTATAGAGAGATCTTACAGGACATGGCTGCTTATTGGTTTATATATGCACATATGCACAAACAATATTTGGTTTCCTCTCTAATAGAGTGGAGAGATAAGGAAGAGTCCATGTTGAGGTCTGAATACTTTGAGAGGTTTGGAGGGATCCTGCTGAATGAATGATTGTATATTATGAGACTTTATGAAAAGGAATGGTCTTTTTGAAAGATGTGTACTAGATGGCCATGAGTGATAAACACAACCTAATGAAAACATTCTGTATGTCAAGTGGCCATATGAAATGAAAGATATAAGCAGGAAGACCGGATTTCAAAGATATAGTTCAGGTAAATTAATAAGAGATAAAGCATTGCAGATGGGAACAAACACAGAGGTGTACAGCCAGACATTGTGCTGAGAGAGAGATAGAGAGATAGAGATAGAGAGAGAGAGAGAGAGAGAGAGAGAGAGAGAGAGAGAGAGAGAGAGAGAAGAGAAACCTTAGAACATACAGCTTTAAATGGGGTGTCTCCATTAAATTATTCCCCCTCTCAGAGCTCATGGAACTCCATGGAAGAAGAGGTAGAAAGAGTTTGAGAGCCAGGGGGAATAGAGGGCATCAGGAGAACACGGGCCTCTAAATCAAATGAGCAAAGTTCATATGAATTCATAGGAAGTAAATCAGAAAGCTCAGGGCCTATACAGGCAGCACCAGGTCCTCTGCATATAAGTTATAGTGTTCAGATTAGTGTTTTCATTGAGATCCTGAGTGTGTGAACAAGTGGGTCTCTGATTTTTTTGCCTTCTCTTGGAGCTTTTGTCCTTCTTTTGGTTAGCTTTATCCACCTTCAACTTTGATGTGATGGTTTTGCTTTATCTTATATTTTATTTTGCTAAAAATAAAATTAAATATGACTCATTTAAAAAAGACATAGAGCCTTCTTCAGGATGAGGAAGCCATGGGTCTTGTGATGGCTAATCGTCATTGCCAACTGGATTGGATTTAGAATCCCTTGGGTGACAGGTCTGAGTATGTCTGTGACACATATTGCTATAGAGGTTTAACAGAGGACAAAGATCTACGCTGAATAAAACGAGAAAGCTGAGTGCCAGCATTCATCTTTCTGCCTCCTAATTGCACATGCCACATGACCAACTGCCTCGTGTTCCTGCTGCCATGCTTCTCCGTCACAGATCATGAAAAATGTTCACTTAGACACTGAGCAAAACAAACCTTTCTTCTTTAAGTAGTATTTGTCATACACTTTGTGACAGCACTAGGAGAAATAACTAACGCAAGGCTGAAGTGTCTTTTCCTGCCCCCCTCTCTCTAATTGAAAACATTTCTCCTGAAAACGGAGAACCTGTCTGTTCTGGTTAGTCTTTGTCAACTTGAGTTGCTTGAGACCAGAGAACCTCAGTTAAGGAATTGTCTTCATCAAAACCATCTGGTCTGGCATGCAGATACTTCTGTATTTTCTTAATTGTTCATATGGGAAGGGTCACCATTGGGTCCGATGCATGGGTCATGTAGGAAAGCTGGATAAACAAGCCAGTAGACAGCATTGCTCTATGTCCTCTGCATCAGCTCCTGCCTTGAGTTCCAACTTCCTTCAACTATAAACTGTAATAGATAAGATGGAATAAATCATTTCCTTTCCTAAGTTGTATTTTACCACACCAATAGAAAGGCAAGCTAGGATCTATCACTGCTTCCCCCCCCCCCACCCCCGTTGCTTGATTCTACTCTCCTTAAAGGGCTAGTCAAACTGTCCTGCTCTCTGACAATTATTTTCCTGCTTGTAGTTTTTAGAATCCATTCCCACTAACCTCTGGTTCTATCAATGGCCTGTACTCCTATCTTGGATCCCTTATCTGCCTCACCTCCAATACAGCTTTCTAACAAGGCTGTAAGCATACAATGGGCTACATCATTTTTGCATCACTTATGCTAAGTATAATCATTTTTGCTTCATTAAGGCTTTGCAAATGACATTTTTTAATTAATCAAGCTTGTTCTTTGATAATTTCATACATGTACAAAATACACTCCGATTACTTTTTTCCATCCTCTGTTATTTCTCTCCCCCCATTCCAATCAAGCTTCCTTCTTCCCATTCCTTCATTCATGGCTTTTGGCTTTGTTTCATAGCACATTTAGTTTAACCAGGGCCATGTCTATTACAATAGAATTGAACTATACATTGAAACCTTGAGAGGGTCACCAATGCGTGCTCACTTTCACCTTAAATATATCAGTAGCAAATATTTCATCAGTGAAGGGGATGATTCCATGATCCTTTCTTCTATCTGTGCCTGCTTCTCAACAATACATATGCAGACCCAGTATATGTATCCAGAACTTATTAGAATTCATTATTAAAATGTCTGTGTCTTGTCAGAAAACACTTCTTATCTTCCAACTCTTATATTTTTTCTGTTTTTTTTTTTCTTTTGCATGGTTTCCTGGGCCTTAGAGGGAATGGTATACATGTCTTGTTTATGGCAAACGTTCATCCACTACCTATTTTCAGTGCTTGTAAAGACTTGGTTTTTTGCATGTCATCACTATTCATTGGAAAGGGAGGTTCCTCTTTTTAAGACTGAAATTGCATACACTAGCAAGATTTTATTGAAAGGACCCAGATGTAGCTGTCTCTTGTGAGACTATGCCGGGGCCTAGCAAACACAGAAGTGGATGCTCACAGTCAGCTAATGGATGGATCACAGGGCTCCCAATGGAGGAGCTAGAGAAAGTACCCAAGGAGCTAAAGGGATCTGCAACCCTATAGGTGGATCAACATTATGAACTAACCAGTACCCCGGAGCTCTTGACTCTAGCTGCATATGTATCAAAAGATGGCCTAGTCGGCCATCACTGGAAAGAGAGGCCCATTGGACACGCAAACTTTATATGCCCCAGAACAGGGGAACGCCAGGGCCAAAAAGGGGGAGTGGGCGGGTACGGGGACTTTTGGTATAGCATTGGAAATGTAAATGAGCTAAATACCTAATAAAAAATGGAAAGAAAAAAAAAAAGAAATGAGAGTGTTAATGAAAAATAAAAACCTATAGATCAGACAGGTCAATATGTGAAGTGTAAATATGTTTATGAACATATGCCAATAATGATTCAACATCAATGAAATAAAAATGAGACACTTTCATAAAAGTATATCAAGGATGGACCATCTAGAGACTGCCATATTCAGGGATCCATCCCTTAATCAGCCTGCAGACGTTGACACCATTGCATACAGTAGCAAGAATTTGCTGAAAGGACCCTGATATAGCTGTCTCTTGTGAGACTACGCCGGGGCCTAGCAAAAACAGAAGTGGATGCTCACAGTCAGCTATTGGATGGATCACAGGACCCCCAGTGGAGGAGCTAGAGAAAGTACCCAAGGAGCTAAAGGGATCGGCAACCCTATAGGTGGAACAATATTAACTAACCAGTACCTTCCCAGAGCTCGTGTGCCTCGCTGCATTGGTATCAGAAGATGGCCTAGTCGGCCATCACTGGGAAGAGAGGCCCCTTGGTCTTGCAAACTTTATATGCCTCAGTACAGGGGAACACCAGGGCCAAGGATTGGGTGGGTAGGGGAGAGGGTATGGGGGGACTTTTGGGATAGCATTTGAAATATAAATGAAGAAAATACCTTATTAAAAATATTAAAATTAAAAAAAAAGACTGAAATTAGCATTTGTGTATGGATATAAAAACATATATGTTGCTGGGTGTGGTGGCACATGCCTTTAATCCCAGCACTTGGGAGGAAGAGACAGGTGAATTTCTGAGTTTGAGGTCAGCCTGATTTACAGAGTGAGGTCCAGGTCAGCCAGGGCTGCAGAGAAACCCTGTCTCAAAAAACCTACCAACCAACCAACCAACCAACCAACCAACCAACCAACCAACCAACCAACCAACCAAAAAACCAAAAAACCAAAAACAAACAAACAACAAAAAACCAAAAAAAAAAAACAACCAACCAAACACTATGTCCTTCCTTGCCATGGGCTCTTGACAAAATTTAGTGGCAATTAATTTCTTCTTAGGAAGCTGGCCTCAAATTTAACCAGACAGCACTTGGTTACCAGCAAAAGGATAGTGCCACTAATACACATAAACAACTTGCTTTGCTCCTGCATAATCTACCCTCTTTTTGAGACATTATACTCTTTTTTTAATGCCTATTAGAACATTTTGAATGACATCTTTATGGAGATGAGTGAGTGGTATTTGTCTGGATTATGGAGTAGATATAATATTTCTTAGCTTCATATACTATTTAATGTAACTTTTCTCACATCACATAGTACCAATAACAAAAAGCTAATAATAAGTTTCTTAATAATTTGTGTGAGGTGGAAAAACAGCCATGCCTATTGGAAAGATAATAATATTCTGAAGTTAATGGTTTTCTTGCATTGTGGACTCTGTTTAAAAATATGGCTTCACATAAAAACTAATTTAGTCTTTCTGACTACTCTAAGAAGTCAATAATATTATGAGTTTCATTTCATTGGTGGAGAAAGAGAGATACAGGGAATAGATTGTATTTATATACAAATATTTACTTTATGCCATACAAGAGTATTCAGGACCTTTTCTCTTGATATTTGACTTGCTTATCTTCTCTCTGAGAGGGGTATATTTCTCTGTTCATTGATACCAGCACTGAATTTCAATAAGGTGAGTAGAATTGTTAGTAGGTGTGTTTTAGTCAATTGCTTCAAGAGGGTCTCATGGTTGGCCTTCCTATTCATCTGCTATTAGTCTGTATCTGTCTCAAGCCCATCAATGAGGAGAATAAGGACCTGAGCAGTGCTTCAGAGCTATAGCAGATCCTTAGCCATAAGGCAACATTGGTAAGAAGTAAACCTGATAAGCTGTTTGGATCTTTGGTGTTAGAAGCTTAAGCTGCCTAATAGAAAGTTCAAAATCTTGCCCAAGGTGACATGGTAAAGAGGCGGTGATGTTTAGGTTCAAAATGAAGTCTGGTTTGCTAAGTCACATACTTAACCAGATTACAGCAGTATTTCATGACAGATAAAGACACAGGCCTCAGAAATAATCATCTTAGCTTATCAAAATTGCCCCCAGAAACATTTGAACTGAAAGTCTTTGGATGACATAGTCAAAGATTTTCGAGGGAAAGGTTTTGGTTTACCATGCCTCGCAGGTAGCATGCTGCTTCCATGATACTTGAAAAGTTTGCAGCACTTTGTTCTGTGACCTGGCTGCAAAATGAATCTCTGAGGTAGAGCTGGAGTTCTTCTGGTCTCGTCAGCATTCAGGGCCTGTCTCAGTGGTCATCCTTCTTGGGGATTATTTATGAAGGATGAAGGAAGAGGGGGAGCCATGCAGTTATTTGTTTTCTGTGAACCTCGGGGATTGGAAATGCTTTAGAAACATAACTGGTTGACATAAAGGATAAAAAGTTAAACATACTGAACCCAACATGTCCTCTCTGGGGACCCCTGTCTAGCTAACAATAGGATTCACTCCAACAGTGTGCTGCTACTGGAATGAGGAAAAGAGAAGCCTGTTCAAACAAAGACTTGAATACAGTAATTCTGAAGGCTTCATACTGAGCTCGGTGTGGTGTTTATGAGAGTGCAGCTTGAGTACTGTCCCAGATGTAAGGCCAAACTAGCATGGTTCAGAAAGCTTCAGGAATAAACCCAAGACTTCTTGCTATACAGCCCACATGGGCGTGATAAGGTGTTGGGCTTTCTTCGGCCAGATACTGAGGCCTAGTCAGGAAGCCTGAGCCTTTGCTCAAGTTTAGACACCTGTCTTGTTCACTTCTGCACTGGAGTGACTTAGTATGACCTGCTTATGCCTACCTCTGCCTAGTTACCGCTGATGTGTCAATTTCTTATAGGCCCTGTAAGATCACGCCACACCCCTTGTCATCCCTCAGCAACTCATACATTATCTCACCCCATACCCTTTGTCCCTCTTCCCCACCCTCTATGTCATCTTGCCTCACCAAAAATCCCCACCTCCTTCCTCAACCCTATATAAACAAAACACTGATGCAATAAAACGAGTTCCTGCTTTGACAGACTCCTGCCTGGGTGTGTTTGTTTTGGGCAGTGACACTTACTATCCAGCTTCAATCCCAGAAAGACTCGGCTGGGCTGGACCGAGTTCTCTCCTCTCAGCCTAGACCTGCCCGCAGAGAGCCTGCAATAAGGAATTAAGGAGGATCATGCAACAAGAAGTACCTGCCTGTTCTTCATGGCTAGCACATGTGTCCCTGTGCCTGGGTACAGTTCCTCCCTGACATTCTATGGTAATACAATATAAAAAGGACTACTACAGCTATTTGTATCAAAGCATGTTTCCATGTTAACTCTTTGGATATGTGTCACACAATGACAAAGACTTCATAGTGTTATGTGAGTGATTTACTGAATATTACCTCTTCGGCTGTAGAATTAGAGCCCATGGCTCCTCTGCTAACTAATCCCTAAACACTAGATTTTGATCAGATGATATTTATGACTTTGCAGTATACATTAGACTGACTTGAGACTGTGTTATCAAGTAAATAGCAAATTTAGATGAGCATGAAGATAATCAGGGCAAGAAAAATAATTGTCTGTGCCTCTGAGAAAGCAAAATGCTTTACCCTGCTAGATGAAGGAAAATTGTACCAGGAAACACAGATGGAAAGAAAAATCATTTTGGTCCTTAAATAAAGGTAAAATTACATCACACTCTGTGGAACTGCTCCTCCAAATAAATGGAGCCCAGAGTTCTTGTTAGTTGTTATTCTCTAATAAAGACATGCTCATCCTTACTTTTGTAAATCTGATTCCCATAGTCATGACCTTTCCTCTGCATTTAAGTTGGTCTAATGAAGAGGTATATCTCATCACCACTGACAGATTTTAGTGTGCCTTTCTAGTTTTATTACCTAAGGCCTTCAGTTGTCTGTAACTATAACAAGATACCTGAAATAATTAGCTTACCAGGAGAAAAGGTATATTGTGAGTTGAGGTTTTAAAATTTTTAATTCACGATCTAGTAGGCTCCTTTTTATGATTGTACCAGTAAGGAACACATGATAAGTCAATTCACCTCAGGGTGAGGAATAAGACATAAAAAAAGAAGGGACTGGTGTCTTACTATGTCCTTTGAAGTCATTCCTTTAATGACTTAGGTATCTCCTACTTGGCCCCACCTTTTGAAAGATACAGTAGCATCCTCTTTGGGGCCAAATGTTTGGGGGAACATTCCACATATAAACTCTAGTAACTTATGTGCAAATGTCAAGAATGAAGAGTGGTTGGAAAAAAAATCGTTCTGTTTCATTGGTTCAGTGAGTGTCTTGGTTAGAATTATGAATTGATTCATAGACATAGAGGTCTATCAGAGACCTCTCATGGGGAGGGACTGTCTACTTCTAATATTGCATTGTAATCAGTACTTGGCTAACATAGAGCCTAAGGAATCCTGGCATGGTATGAACAGGGTGATGGAATAACAGGTGTTGCTGTCCTTGCTGTCAGTCATCTCTGTGAAGTAGGTTCAATGGAAATGATATTGCACCTGCACAATTTGGTAATCTAATGAACTGCCTCCTTTCAAAAAAAATCCCAGTTATCATAACTTTTATTTGTGAATTTAATTCATTATAAGGCTTGAATTCCTTGACAAACACAGAAAGGGAGATTTAATGCCTCTATGGCTTTAGTCTACAAGCAATGTTTAAAATAATTTATTAATTACTACCATAAGTAGTTGTTGATTCTGAGCAGGGGAGTGAATGAAATGTACAATCTCTGTGTCCTGGAGTGACTCTTCTCTGAATTGGAGAAGGCAGATCTTAAATATGTATGTTTCAGAGTCGTTGACTTGTTCTCTGAATAGAATAATATTAAGGGAGTGTTGTAGGAGTAAGTAGAATGTTTGAGCCAGGCTGTACCAGGGCAATAATATTTGGATAAAGACTTGGGAAATAAAAATCAGGCTTTGAGCTAAAATTGTATTTGATATTCTCTCACAATTCAGACTAGCTTGCTGAGCCCTGGAAGATGGAGATACCCTGTCTTCCTAGAAAGACAGGCTTATTTTCTTATAAGCATAATAAAGATAGAGACCACCTCGTTCCCTCTCTCGAGACATCCTAGGAACTCCTGTAATCCAAAGAATATTTGTTTGCATTCCCAGAAACTAGATAATATATCTGTCTATGAAAAAGGATAAAAGATAATGATGATATGATATGATAAAAGCTATGACAACCAAATATTATATAAAACTATGAATATATGTAAGAAGATATTTTAAGGTGAAAACCACAATGTGAACAATGAAAATTACCCAGTATAGGGTTAAAGATTAAATTCTACTCTCCAGACAACAAGATTAAGGAACTTGAAGACTCATGAACAGAAATCAATCAAAATGAAATGCAGAAAGAAAACACACTTTTTTAGAAATTAAATCACCATCTATGAACAGCTAGACAGCTTCTATTTCAACAAATTCTACATTTGTTGAATTCCTTTATAAGAATAGAATTCTGAGCTGAGAGTCCTTCCACTGCCATATGACTATCAGCTACTCTTGCAGGATTTGCATGAGCAAATGAATTGATGTAGCACCAACTTTATGCTGCTTTCTGTGCAATGAGTGATAGTCAGCCAAGAACATTTGGACTTATTTCTTTACTGGATCAATTTATGGTAAGTCTACCTTATATGCACAGTGCTGCTTAGGGAACGTTTGACCCTGGGCCAATGACTATTGATGGGAATCGTGTTCTAGACAGAAGTATCAGTGAGAAGCTTAGGATATTCTATGGCCTTTTGGCTTCTTCATATTTGGAAAAATATAAAACTCTATTGAGGTTTTCTGAGCAAAGAAATAGAAACATCTTAAATGTCATAAAAGGTTCATTTCTGTCAAAAGAATAAAATACAGGAAACTGGAGGGAATCACATCAAACTAGTAGTGATGGTACCTCTACCATTATAGCAGCCATGGTAGCTCTAACCAGGGTGGAATGAGTGGGAGTGATAGTAAATGGGACAACTGAGGATCTCGGGGGGAAAATATTAACTGACATATTGGGTATAGTTGCAAGGGAAAGAATAGAAGAATTATAATTTCATGAATAATCAGCAGAAAGATTTTCAGTCAGTAAAATGGAATGGCATTGATGCATGCCATGTGTTTGAGGAGAAGGGATATTAGTTGTTCACTTTGAATAATTTAAGTTGTTCATGAAATATCTACATATAGAGATGTGTTAAGCAGATGGGAAAATATATAGTCCTTTACTTTAAGTAGTGTTTTTGAGTTAGTTATAAATGATAATACATAAAAACAACAGTGTAGGTTTTTTTTCCTAACAGCTTTCTTGGGGTATACTTGAAATATAATCAGTGACATATAATCAAATGTAGAATTTGTTGAAATAGAAGCTGTCTAGCTGTTCATAGATGGTGATTTAATTTCTAAAAAAGTGTGTTTTCTTTCTGCATTTCATTTTGATTGATTTCTGTTCATGAGTCTTCAAGTTCCTTAATCTTGTTGTCTGGAGAGTAGAATTTAATCTTTAACCCTATACTGGGTAATTTTCATTTTGCACATTGTGGTTTTCACCTTAAAATATCTTCTTACATATATTCATAGTTTTATATAATATTTGGTTGTCATAGCGTTTTGTGTCTTTGCCTACTAATTCTAGCACTTATATCCATTTTTAGATTATTTGAAGTAGTTTTAACCTTGAATCTGTTTCATCATTTCCTCCTTGTTTGTGCATCTGGTATTCTGTATTTTCTTCCTTAATTCCTAGGTATCTTTCTAGTCTTACATCTAGTTTGAACATTGCTCTGGATGTAGATAACCTTTCTTGGAATAAAGCAAACCTTTTTAGATCTGCTTTAGAGATTGTAAGGTAAAACTGAATAGTACTTGTCTATCCACTAGTTCCAATTGCATGACCAGTGCCATTCTGAGAACTCCCTATCAGGTGAGCCATGATGATCATGAATGTGAGTGATAGGAGTGGGTCCTGTTCTGGACCAGCTTGAGTTCTGAAACCAGATATTACTGCTACTGAGTAGTTTATCATTAGCTGCCCAGTGACAATTTGTAGATCTTTGGTGTACTTTCTTATAGCTGTCTTCTTTTCTAGTTTGGCATCCTAGGTCTCTCAGCCCTGAGTTTTTGACTTCAAGGCATATAGACCTTTGCTTAGACTTTTCTTCCTCTTTTCATAGGTTATAAATCATCTCAATGTATGTATTTGGGGCAATTGTAAGACAATGTGAACCTAGAAACTAAAGATATAGAGTTCTTGATTTGAACTAGTTTAAAGTTACACAACTGAAGAGGTATTGGGAAAACAGG
The DNA here is from genome assembly GCF_000001635.26 of Mus musculus. Classification (NCBI taxonomy): domain Eukaryota; kingdom Metazoa; phylum Chordata; class Mammalia; order Rodentia; family Muridae; genus Mus; species Mus musculus. Next base: position 30,583,239 of record NC_000074.6, on the reverse strand, counting down.
AAGTAATCCATAATTCTTGGGAGTTTCCAGAATCTTCACTGACAAGTTTATAGTTTTGTTAATCTTGTTTTCCAAGCTTGATCATTAGATAAGTGGATTGTAGGTTTAATGACGCTGTCAAAACACAACTGAGCTTGTCTTTGCACTTTCTCTTATTCACCCACAGAAACAGGGTTTTTTTTCCCCCCAACCCAGAATAACTGGCACATTGATTATATTTGATGTTTTAAAATTTTTTATTTTCCCTTTCAGTTTTGAGCACGTCTGTGTGAATGACTGATGGAAGTCAAGAAAAGTACCTCAGATCCACTGCAGCTGGAGTTAACAGGCCACTGTGACCCAGCCAACGTGGTTGCTAGGAACTGGACTTGTGTCAACTGTAAGTGCTTGGACTCCTATTTCCTGTCAAGTTGCCTTCCAGCATGGAACACCTACTTTCACTTATATTCTTCTTTTCTCCTTCGACCATGTCTTGCTGTTCTGGAATGTACTTTTCCCCTTTAACTGTTAGCAAAAAGCCCAGGGTTCTTTCTCTGGCTTTCAGCTTTTTTAGCATCCATCCTAGACAGTGTTCCTATATCAAATATCCCTACATGCCACTTTAATCATCCTGCTACCTTTTCTTAACATTCAGCTCTCACCAAAATATGACTCTCATTCCCATTAATCTTCATGCCAACCATGACTTTAGTGTTTTATTAATGCATTCTTTATTTATTAATCATTCCAACAGCTACCATCAAATTTCTGTTCTGAGCATAGCACCAGACTCATGTCACACGTAATAGTTTCTATTTATATTGGAACTATATGCCTATTGCAACAGTAAAATAGTAGCATTCATTTACTATGAATTAAGAAAATATGTACAGCAATTATGTGTTTAAGTTTAAAGATGCAATAGAAAATAGACACTAGATCATTCCATAATTGGATAATAGGGCTCAGTGTGGCTTGGTATGGGAAGAGAGACATCATTAAGGATATCAGTGGCAAGAAGAAACTCTTGAAGAAGAAACAATATCCATTCCAATGAAAAGAAGTGTGAAGAGAATACCATCATGTCTAATAGATAATACAAGAAGAAATGTGAAGGAAGATATACCTTGCTTACATTATGAAGCCACCTAAGAAACACAGATCAAAGCTACTTCATCTCATAATAGTCACTGTTAATATAGGATTGCTATCTATTAAGATCTGTGTTCTGTATTTTCTTATTTAAATCTTCACCCTATTACTAAATTCATAGGTTTATCATCACTTTAAAGATGAGAGTGGATGTACTCAGGGCTTGGGCAGGACAAGTCACAATGCTTGGGCTGAGATGTGAGCATGTTTCTGTTCTCCTTCACTGCCCCTCTTTGTACACATCTCTGATGAGCTTCTAGTGAAATCCCAGGGCTGGGGAGAAATGTGGCAGGTGAAGGCTGAAAGAGACTGGTTAAAGGGTTTATTTTACTGTACAATGGATTGGAGGTTAAGAACTGTAACCAAAAGAAATAGGTAAGAGATAAAATATATAAAAATCATTGGTGGAGGTTCTATGTATGGGCCAAAGAATTATCTCAAATTACTTAGCTAATGGAAATGCCAGGGTTAGGAAATATGCAGGTTAGATTTTGTGGACTTCACACAGACTAGGGTCACCTGGGCAGAGGGAACCTCAATTAAGGAAATTTCTCTGTCATTTGCTCTGTGGTCTGATGTATAGGAACATTTTCTTGATTTGATATGGGAGGTCTAAGCCCACTGACAGATCCCTGTGCAGGGGGACCTGGTCTATATAAGGCAGATGCCTGTACAAGAAGAGCAATAAGCCATAAAACAGAATTCCTCTGTGGTGTCTACTTTAGTCCCTGCTTCCAGGTCACTGCCTTGAGTTCCTGTCCTGACTTCCCTCAGCTGCTACCTGGAAATGTAGGATGAAATAAATCCTTTCCTCTGAAGTTACTTTCAGACAGTTTTTCTCATGGCAACAGAGAAGCAAGTTAGGACAGGATGAAGGATACATAGGTATAAAAAGGTTGCCATACAAGGTAGAGGAATATGGTGGTGGAGTGTCTGCTGAGCCCGAGACCATGATTTTTCTCTGACACTGTATTTATAGAGTTGTGAATCATTTCTTCAGTTTACTGAAGTAAATTTGGATTGAATTTTGAAAGAATTTGTGAAAATGCACAGTAGTCATTTGGAAAAACATGACAGGAGCTTGTGAACAATATCAGATTGGCAACCAGGACACAAGAATGGGGAGCTCCAGAGATCCATGATGGAATAGTCTCCAAAGTGGGGGTTAGCGTTAAGAAATAAATGGACTTGGATGCTAAGCCTTGAGAATTTCATTTTGAAGCTAAAAGAAGGGGAAAAATACTTGTTGGAAACCAATAAACAAACAGCAGATGCTGTGTGTTGGCATTCCATATGGCTTACTGTGGAAGAGTCTGTCATCAGGAAGATTTGGCCTATGAGTTCCTAGGTTGCTTTCCTACATGGTCTTGGCCTTGATCTCCAGAAGTGGTGATGCCATCTTGTCATCTTCTAGGTGCTATGGAATAATTATGTATTCTAAATATGTGAGAGTCTGACTGTACCTTGCCTTGTACTGTCCTGTTCTCTTCTGTGTATAATTTTCATTTACCTAATCTCAGGAGCAGGAGCCATGGGATTGAGCCAACCCGTATAGCTATAGAAGTCTATGCTGAGCACCACGAAGGAATAAAAGCCTTTTTCTAAACTCCTTTGTAGAAAGGAGGATGTGAAGACTCACTTTAGACATGCCTATAGAGAACTATCTCTTGGGCGAGCAAGGAAACACCCAAAAGACATTTTGAAAATACATCAGGAACTTGAGAAAGTGGGTGTATTCCAGATGAAGCTATCTGCAGATGATACCTCGATTAGCTGCTTTCCACACACCTTATTAGAAGCAATCTAAGGGAGGACAGGTATACTCTGGCTCTTGGTTTGAGGTTATGGTCTGCGGTTGCCTGGAAAGCAGGGCAGTAGGAAGGGCTTCACTATGGTGTCAGGAGCATGAGACTGCTTGCTCCCCTCTCAGGGGACTTGAGAGTAGAGAAAGAGAGAGCTGGTGTTCCAGCAGGCCTTCTCCTTTATTGTTTTTGTGAACTCTGGATAGGGGTTATAACACTGTGTTATCCCTATTGAGGTCAAATCTTCCCCTTTAGATAACTGTTTTCTGGGAATACTCACACAGACAGACCCAAGGGAATACATTATTAAGTCCTAGATGTTTTCTAATTCAGACAAATTCATAGTAGAAATGATCATCCAAGTTCCTGAGACCTATGACACTTATAAAATCATCCACTTTGGTGTAGTTCTTTCACAAACCTATGCTATTATAAAGAAGCATATAATTATTTGAATACCTTGCACTATAAGTGGAAGCTGATGGTGGTTTTGAGACTTTAGGGTTTATTTTGAAACATTAAAAAGTAACTTTAGGATTAAGCTTTAAGAATCTTATTTTACTTAATTATAGGCCTAAGATCTTGAGTTTAAGTGCTGTTATAGAGGGCCAAGAGAGCTGGATCACTGGGCGGGAATATTTGCTGGGCAAACATGGAGACCTGAGTTCAGATTGTAGCATCCTTGGAAAAAGCTGAACTTAGCTACACAAAGACCTGTAACCCCAGCATTCTTGGGGGCAGGAAGATCACTGTGATACTTGCTGACTGCCAGCATAACTCTAGAGCTAATGCAGGTTCCTCTTTTAGGGTAATAAGGCAGAGAGTCACAGAGCTGGACACCTAAAGTCCTCCTCTGACCTTTGAATACACATTGGTATGTATATGTACACACACACACACACACACACACACAGAGTTTTATGGCCAGGAATATAGTGCTGAGATACAGAGCTTGCCTAGCATTAACAAGATCTAGGCTCAATACATAAAAAATACCTATAAAAAGGCATATCACTGTAGAGAATTGTAATACTATATATTACATTTTACATATTAAATATAAGGAATGTTTATTTTTTTGGTATGTTTTTCAATGAACAAACAGTAGTTGAATATTTTCTTTGTCATATGCATTCTGGTAATTACTAGGAACAGAAGAAATAACAAGTACTCCCAGCTATCAAGAAGTTGACAGCCTAGAAGGGAGACCAATAAATAAATTATTACAATACACACTTCCAGTGGCGATCAGAAGGCATTATGGCATTGAGAAACCAGGACTGTGTTATGAGGCATAAGTGTGAGGTATACTTTTACCTCCATTTCATATTGTGAGTTTGGACAATGTGTTTAACCTCAGATGATGGGTCTCAGTCTGAGAACATATGGGAAGTAAATCTGCCATGCAAGGGTCTTGTGAGTAGTCTATATATTGCTTTAGCGAGGCTAGTTCAACTCCTATTCACAGCAGATAGGATTCCAGTAATGATTCCTTTTGTGTGGCTGGCAACAATGACAACAGTGAGATGGAGATGATGGGAGAACAGAGAGAAACACAGGAGGGTTGAGCGGGGAGGCCTAAGGAGGATCAGGTGTAGTAGAATTAAGGGCCCAAAGAACCATCTCTAATGACTGTTAACATCAAAAATGGTTACTATAAAATTAAATATAAGTATTGTTTTTTTTTTTTTTACTGTTTCAAACGCACACATCTACAGGGCTATGCATAACCAGCATCTGTGGAGCCTAGGTATCCTTTTCTATGCTCTTCTCTGAATTCTTTGAGGAAGAAAAACATAGGAGGAAATTCTGCCAGCAAGAAGTTTTATTTAGAGTTCTGAAGGCTTCGGCAAGCCTCTCGTTTCCCCCTTCGGGTTTTCTCTTTACTAATGAGAACATGAAGGGGTAGAGTGGGTGAGGATCTTGTTGAGGTCACACCAGTTAGGTAGTGGCAGAGCTAGAATTTGAACATTTGAGCGCTGACTGGATTTCACATTATTTCCACCAAGGCTCTGCCTCGCTAATGAGAAAGCAATGCCTATTAGCATGCTTAAATTGTTATTATCGTAGCGGCATGTCAGATAACTTTATATCCCTATAACATTTTGAACTTTTCAAAATACTTTCACATCTGCTCTCTAATTTGATTCTCACAATAGCCTGTGAGGTATTTATAAAGTAATTTCCTTTGAAAAAAATAAAATAGAGATAATGCTGCTAATTAGGGCAAGCCCCAGCATTTGAAATGAGTGTTTCTAATCGGGCAGATGGAGAAAATGTTCACCATTCTCCAATTGTGACTTCCAGGTCAGAGATGGGGAAAACGTGACAGCTAGCTTTGTGGATGACACCTTACAACATGTCTTGAAATAATCCCAACTGTTGCAATGAATACATGTAAGGTCACACTTGTCTCATGTAACTCTGGTGTGCAGAGAAATCGTTCCCTTTAAATTTTGCCAAGGATGGCCTTTTACTGATATACATGGCTAGTTTGAGAGGGACAGAATTCATTTTAATATAATATTGTATAATACTTAATCAATGCTGAAACCTCAAATCTTTCCCATAAGTATTGCCATATGTTTCTAAAACTCGTCTTGCCTGTTACTTCCTTTTATCCTGCACAGTGAGGACACTAAGAAATAAGGGGGACACATGTGACTTACAGCAAAACATAAGGCTCCAGGCTCCAAGGATTAAGGATCCTTTAGCCTTAATGGCTCATGGATTAATGTTTCCCATCTACTGGGTGCTTTTGGCATTTCACTGTTGGGAGTTGTCCACAGATCTATGATTGGTGTAAATCCTTCTGGATTGTCACTTCGGGCTTGGCTGTTTGTGAAAGGAGACTGCTGGTTTGATCTGCTAACCTGTTGCTTCTCACTTGCAAACTTTATATGCCCCAGTATAGGGGAACACCAGGGCCAAAAAGGGGGAGTGGGTGGGTAGGAGATTGGGGGGGTGGGTATAGGGGACCTTTGGGATAGCATTGAAAATGTAAACGAGGAAAATACCTAATAATAAAAAAAAGAAAAAAGAAAAAAGAAAAAACAACAAAAAAGACAATCAATTCCCTTTTGCTTCCACTAACACCATCCTGGGCAAGCTAAGCAGCAATGGGTGGTAAACTTCAATAGTCGCTCCAGTTCTGCTCTTCTCTTTTTACCCATGACATCTTTCAATTAAAACCTATAAGAACACACTCCAGGTAAATGAATGGAGATCTTACCTCAGTAAGAAGGGTTTGGGGAAGAGAGTCGTAGGATTTTGGCTTTGTGGGACAATTTGGAAGAGAACAAGAAAGAATCAAGGGGAAAAAGGGAAGAATCAAGGGTTCATTGCATGTTGGGTACTCTGAAAAAGTAGGGGCACACAGTACACAGATTACAGTAAGGCTGTAGCAATAAACTGTAAAGCAACAGTCACTTATTTAGCAAGCAAGAGATGTCAAGGGATTTGTATCACATGCTAACCCTGTTTAAACTGTCTGGCCATGCTTTCAGAGTGATCTTAGTTTACATGATATTCTGGGGGAAAAAAACCTGAGCTGACAGGCCATCAGGCATGTTTGTGATGTTTAGTTGTGTCAGGTCAATTCTTTTTACATCACTTTTGAGCCCTTTCAATAGGACATCTAGATTGATGATCTCCATGGATTCTCAGCATGGCCAAAGGAGATCTTGGGAAATTACACTCTCTTATCTTTTCTCAGCATTCCAGGGTACAGTGTTTGCCACCTTGATGAAGGCACTCCTCAGCTGATGTGAGTGGAGGCAAAGACCAGTAAGAAATTAACTGGAGAGTGGAGAAAGAGCCTGCCCCCTTGCTACTTTTCTACTACCCCCAACCCCTGAGCTAATGAGGCTCCTCTTTTGCTCCAGCCTAGACAGAGAGAATTGGCACTCACTTTATTTCTCTTTTGCTCTCCCTCAACTTTAGGGCTGTAAAAAGTGCTCATTTAATGCTCATTTGATCCTTTATAAAAAGGAATCCCTGGTTCTAGACATGAAAAGCAGTTGTTAACTTTTCACTACAATGTGTAAACTCTATCACAGCTTGCAATAAGATAATCAAATTCTCCCCTCCCAAATCCTTTCCAGTATGACCAATAGGAATAATAAAATTTCTCCTACTGTCCCATTTCCCCACAATATTTAGGTCACATGCAGTTAGAAAGGGACCAGTAGTCTATGGTCATTACAACGTGAAGGGTGAGGTATGGAGGTGAGCTGCCTGGGGCCCATTTATGAAGAAAGTTCAGGTAGGAAATGTATCTACCTTTACTGTCCCAGTTTCATATGTATAGTACAGCTGTGACATTAAAATTGCCCCCGTGTGTTCATTGTGATGATCACATAAATGATCCAGCAGCAGCAGACAGAACAAGGTCTTATTTCTAGTTAATAAAAATCAAATAGCTACTTAAGAGTTCTGACTGTCATGTAACTTTATATTTATTTAATATAACTGCTATTAATACTTTTACTTATATACTAAGACTGGTTTTATTAAGCTAAGGAAATATTTCCTGCTCCTATCTGCAGATATATCATAAATATGCATTGCCCCAATATTCTCTCTCAGGAAGAGAATGGCAGATCATGAATGGAAGAAGTATTTCTTCCCCTCATTTCTACAGTTTAATTTTCTGTAGTACCTTTAGCCCTAAAACTCACACATATATGTGATTCAAGCCCATAACTGTGGAGTGAATGAGCAAATAGTTTTTCCATAGTTCCATACTTCTCATTTTATTCAAGAATTTAGCTTGTGAGCTTTTGTGCAAAGCTGCCATTTTGAACACACAGGCATCCACAGGAGACAGATTTACAAGTTCCTTCAAGGTGGTGGCAGGAGGTAGCCAGAAACCAGTCCATTACATGAACCCTGTGCTTTGAAGAACACATAAGAAATGTATAAGTGAGTTTGATTTCATATAAACTGGGAAGTTTATTTATATATCATGTCTGTTTCTTTGTCTTGTATCTTTGATTGGAAGATAAATATTTCTTCATATAAGACAGCAGAACATCTCACTCTCAGATTTTTTTTTTTATCTAGGAGGGAATTGATTTCAATGCTTATTCCACAAAAGGCAATGCTAGATATTAAAGGTGATAAGATCATACAGAGGTCAGGAGTGCTGCAGTTCAACAAGGAAGAAGGATGCTTAGGGCTACCCTAGAGCTGTCCTGCTATACACAGAGCGGAGGGCTCACAGACATCAACTTCATCTCTGGTCTTCAATGGCAGTTCTGTGCTTGCTGCTACAGAGAAGAATACATTTGGGGAATATTTTGTCAATCTTGGATTCAAAGGAGACAGGAAGAGTGACAGAGATATAAAGGACAGATTTCTGGTTCCACTTATGTGGCAGAACATCCTAAGGGACCTTTTAATTATACTACGATAGCACTCAGAGCTTGAATGTACATCACATTGAGCTCAGAGGGGGTTTTAAATGTCATAGTATGACCACAGTGACCTGCATTTCCCAAGCCTGAGGATCCCTTCAGGCCTTCCATACATGTACTGATGCTTTTAAAGTGGAGATACAGTTCAGCAGCATCCAGCATTACAGGGGGTGAATTCCTCTGCATAGTGGCAAAATTTCCCTGAGGATGTTGTGGTTTCCAAGCCTGGGAGCTAGGAGAAATAGAAGCAAATGCCAGCTGTGCTTTCCTGGGTGCAGGATCACAGCATTATCGTGGAAACATAGATCTGAAGCAATTCACAACAGTGGTCTCTGCAGTGGCGACCTGCAGGGAGAACGTATTACAGCCTGTGTTTACAGTTAGGTTTTAGCTCATTTAAAAATTTATACAGACATAAATACACACGTATTACTGTTCTTACTCAAAAGAGTGACAAGGCCTGGGGTTTGCCAAAAATCATTACTTTAGGGTTGGAAAGGCTCTTCAAGGTATTCCATCTTGTTCTATTCTACATAGCCCAGGGGCTTTCTAGGGGTTCATTGCTGTGTATAAAACTTCTCAAAACTCTGTGACTTGAAGCAAAAACCTTTGTCTTTGTACACAGCACACAGGACTATGTTCTGAGGTCTAAGTGCCTCGAGTTACCTCAGAGGGAATTTTTTTTTCTTTCACTTGTAGCTAGCTAATGACTTTCACATAGCCTTGCCCATGCATCTGATACTGGGATGGTGACTACCTGAAGTGATGCAGATAATTACTTCCTGATGATTATCTAGCAGGCTGGTCAGGGCTATAAGACAACAAGGGCTTTGAAAGCCACGGCTCAGGTGTAGTATAACATTGTCTATAATATTCTATTATTTCTATTTATTTTCTGTTCTGTTCTGTTCTGTTCTGTTCCGTCCCATCCTATTTCATCCTATGCTATTCTACTTTTTTCTTTTTCTTTTTCTTTTTTTTTTCTTTTTTCAAGTCAGTCACAACCATTCCATGTTCTACAACATGGAAAGGATCAAGAATCTATTCTTTGGTGGGAGAAGATGCATAGTCCTATGGCAAAGTATGTGTTTATATGAAGGGGATTGACGGTTGTCTTTGCATCAAGACAATGCTAATGACATTTCTGTCAAGTAAACGAATGGGTTTGAATGATACCTTGTTCCCCACTTAATGTTCTTTCCTCTTGTGTGCGCCCGACTGGCCAGCAAGAACGACGCTGCAACAGGATCCTTCTGCACACGTTTATTGGGAGAGCTTGATTGCAGAGTCAAAGAGACCCCAAGCCCAGAACTGGTGCTGCTTATATAAGCCTAGGAGAGGCGTGTCTCACATCCGGATTGGTTATGCATGGATTTTGCGTACCACCTCATTTGCATGCCTACATCTGATTGGTTAACTTCTCTCTCATCTGATTGGTCAACTTGTCTCTCATCTGATTGGTTAACTTGTCTCTCATCTGATTGATTAACTTGTCTCTCATCTGATTGGTTAACTTATCTCTCATCTGGTTAATTCTCAAAACCTCATCTTGGCAAGAAAACTTTACTGCCTATGTATGCTTGGTGGCCAGCGTTAGCCAGCGCCACCCTGCAATGGCACATGTGGCTTCTCACACTTTCCAACTTAATAAAATGGGTTTCCATCTTTGGCTTCACCATCTACAATAGGGAACCCTGTCTTCAGTTGCAGCTTACCTAATCTTTTAAAGCCAATGAACTAAATTAAATACATTATTTTACAGCACTGGAATCTGGTTTGTCTGTGAAATATTGAAAATACTTCCAAGTTCCACAATAGATTGGACAGCATGTTTTCCTGCAAGCAGTGTTTCTGCAATGCATTCACTTCACATTTCTTCTTCTTCTATGTACTACATACAAGTCATATATTCTTGAAGATGAGAACACTATGGGAATATCTTCCTATGCCCTGACAAGTCCTAGAGGTTAGAAATGGCTGTAATCCAGTGTGCTTTCTTATGGTGTCTCCTATAGAATATTTCATGCTAATAAAGACATTGCCATTTTTGAAGGGCTAGGCAGGCATTCTGAGTTGTCCTGTGGAAGTTCCGCGGTTCCAGTAGTTGCTTTCATTCTTTGATTTTATAGGTAAAGGTTTAGTTGTGGGTGGCATGTCCTAGTCCACAGGCTATGTCAATGAATGACCTCTTGTAATACCTGGAGCCCAAGGCTCCATCAGCTTATAAACCTGTATTTTTACTGCTTTATTTGAAGGCAGATTGAGTTCATGTGCTTGGATTCTACCTTACAACCCTTACTTAGATGTCAGCCATAACCAAACACAGCACAGTAGATACAGGGTTCAGAGGAGTTTTTGTTTGGGAATCAAATCTGTGATATTTATTTAGTGCGTGGTAGATAAGCATTTATAAAGGGAGGGAAAAGAGAAGAGAATCAAGATTGGATTTGGTTTATGTGGTAATTCTCAATGAAAGTTTAAACTTTCTTGATATAAATGCCTTCACAGGCATATGCACAAACTTGGGTACATGTATAAATGAAGGTAGTCTTCATTGTGGCTCATGTTTGAAAAGAGATTAGAACTCAGGAGACAAAATTTATAGATTGAGGTAACTTCACTGAGTCATCCTGATGGTTGGTTGGTGAAATTAAGTTTAGATTTGGTATTTCCAATTTTCACAGGAATTGTGTATGTGGCAGAAAATATAGAAAAAGGTTTTGAGTCAAAAGGAACTTTCCTCATTTCTTCTGCCCATTATGTGCTATTTCCATATTAATAGGTGGATTGCTTTTCTTTGTTATATATGTAAAAGTTTTTCTCCGTATGTATGCACATACAATGATGATTATATGATTTGCTGAATAAGGCATACCATTTATCTTATACCTCAGTGTATCTTAGCTGTCTATGTTCCCAGCCCAGGCTTCTATTTTCATATTTTTAACATGAAAATAATGGGATCCCATATAGATAACATATATATATATATATATATATATATATATAGTAATCAATAACCTATTGATAGCACTCTTAAGCAGAGAAAAGGACGAAACCTCACAACAATTCAAATTAGCCACAGAACCGAGAACAAAAGAAAAATGGAATTAAATTTCCATGAAGGAGGTTAAAATTCAGCGTTGTGTTGTTCACATTTGCACTATAGAAGAAAGTTCCTAGCAGGGGTTATTGATTTGAATATGCAACTGCTCATATTTGAAGATAAGAGAAAGCTTTTCACAAGCCCAAATTCTTTAACACAGCAGATATTTATTTTTCAAATACTTGTCAGGAAATTATTTGAACCCAGTAATAATTGCTTTTTATTTTTGGTTTTACCTTCCTTCTAGGAAAGAATCGATTCTGGCTTTTCAGAATGAACACTGATCTTCTGCAACTGTTATAGTCTTCTCTATACTTTATGTACTTGTGCACATAATGCACTTATGCATGTTTGTCATACTCGCCTCATCAAACCTCACATTTCTAAAGGACAATATCGTTGGATTCAGCCTTGCATTCTAGGCTGAACAATACTTTGATTTTAGCAAAACAGCAGACATTAGTTCAAATAAAGGACCAGTGCATAATGTCATACACTTGGCATCCTTGTACTTAGGGAGGAGGACTGAAAGTTCAAAGCCAGCCTGGGTTACAACGTGAGATAATGCCTCACAAAAAAATGAATAAATCCCTAGATACAATTAATAAGAAGCAAAGTAACCAATCACAAAATTGAATAGATTAAATAAAGGAACTGGGAACAATTGACTATGTAATGATGCAGCATAGGAGAGCTATCAGAGTTCATGTTTACAAAATTAGGCAGGTCTGTCTCTGTGATTTAATCTAAACCTTAGTCGGCTTTTTATGGGACAGGAGCTGAGCTTCCAAGATACACCATCTTGGTATTTATAATTCCTTTTCAACCCTGTGTTGATTTGTGGATTAGTGGCTTTTAAATTATCAGCCTTAATAGAGGTACGAGGAACCAACGAGGGCTCGTCTCATCTTCTGTCTGTCATCCTTACAGCACAGGGGTGTGCTGACCTGACGGCTTCTGTGGCTCTAGTTCTTCATTTGAGTCCTTTCTTTCAGACCTACAAGGCTGAAATCAGTCAGCGTGAAATCAGTATTCACAATGTGTGGAATGAGTGTAGGCTGGAGCTGTCTGAGGTTTCTGGGATGATCATCTTCCCTGCTGAATGCACACAGAGGACTCCCTTGCTGTAACTCACTCTTGACCCTGCAAAGGCCTCTCTCTGACCATGCATCCATCACCCAGCCCTTTTAGCTGTGAACTAACATTTTTATTCCTCAGGGTAGGGCTGGGACCTCAGGAACCATGTTTGTTTATCCTATATCATTCTGCTTATGCCTTATGTCTGTTGACAAATTAATTTACCTTGTTTCTCAGTGTCTGGTTTTGGTAAGGTCAGGGGACTCCCCAAGCTATATATCTGTTCTTCCACCTTGGGGTCCTTTGCTTTCTGACTAAGGAAGATTCCAGAAAAAAAAAAAAAAAGACCTTCACCTTGTTTGGTGTACAAGGTGACTTGTCGCCACAAGTCTGACTAAAGAAGACAAAAGAGTCTGCTTTACTGTGAATTTCTCCTATGCCATTTAACTTTGAGGCCAATAAATGTCCCTGGTGTCCAAACACAGAGATGGATAACACTCAGGTTTAGCTGTAACCTGCAAGCTGTTGGGGGCAAAGAGCAGAGGAAATTCAATTCCAGGCTCCAGATTTTCTGATCAGACTTGACATGTGTGCCTGGACAATAGGATTTGTGACCTACACGGAATAAATATAATCCTAGTACCAATTAACATGTATGAATAGCGGTGCTCTGAGTACTGGCTTCAGACTTCGGACTCTGCACACACAGGAAGTGAGAGAGTCTACCCTGGGATGAGGACTCTGAATATTAGTTCCTCATTCCTTTCTGGCATACTAACTCATGCCCAACTCCAGATTCATTAGTTAAAGATTGAGAATAAAATTGGAACCTCTTTCATAACATTGTCCTATGAAACAAGAGCATAGCCTGGTAAGCACTTAGCTTTGGTTTTTGGTATGTAATTTATGTAAGGTGATAATAGTGGCAGTAATAAAAGCAATATAATGATTTCGTGCCTAGTAATGATTACAAATGATATTTTTATCTATTTTTCATTCTTACAGTAAAGATATTCAAAACAAACATACTTACAATTATTATTGGAAATAGCAAGAAGACAGGTGAGAATGGTCACTCCAGATAGGCGATTGTTTTCCTAAAGATGTCGACAGACACCAAGTCTTTCTCAGTTCACGCAGTGCCATTGTCATTTCAGAGTAAAGGAATGCAGAGCATAGTGTGCTTTGTTTGTATCACTGTGACACATGGTTTTCCTGTCTACTCATATCAGCCATAGGTCAGAGTTTAAATCAGTTCACATGAGAGAGCCTTGTGTTCAACTATGAGTAAAGCTACTCCCAGAAACCAGGGTGGGCACTGTGGGTGACAGTGTTTTGAAACTCAGTTCTGGAGTTTTTGAGGACATGGGACAACTTGAAAAATGTCAGTGTCACTTTAGGCTTGCTGCAAATCAACCACAAGATCTTGAAACTCGTGCTTCTCCATCTTCTTCCTGTATTAAAGCAGACATAAACCACAGAGTTTTACATATGTTGGACTTGTATATATTAAGCATTATTCACAAGTTGCATCTCTTTACGCTCAGCCTTAATTTAGGAAAATCTGTAGCTAACTTGTGGTATTGTCAGCCAAAGAGATAGCGAATTTGTAAGAGCACAAGCATTAGGAATGAGGATTTGCTAGTGGAAAGAAGGAAAGGAAGAAAGAAAGAAAGAAAGAAAGAAAGAAAGAAAGAAAGAAAGAAAGAAAGAAAGAAAGAAAGAAAGAAGGAAGGAAGGAAGGAAGGAAGGAAGGAAGGAAGGAAGGAAGGAAGGAAGGAAGGAAAGGAAGGAAGGAAGGAAGAAGGAAGGAAGGAAGAGAAGGAAGGAAGGAAGAAAGAAAGAAAGAACTTAAGTGTTTTACATGGTAAAAATTGTGCTAAATCCTTCATAGTCTTGAACAAATTTACGCTTCAACAGAAATCTCTGATGTGATGTAAAAGAGTCAAAGTTGAATAAGCAACAACGGCCATTTTAATTCTGAGAAAAAAAAGTATGAGCACCTCCCATATACTGGAAAGAATTGAGCACATTGTCATAAACAGTAGGCAAATATCTGCCTCTTGGTGCTTACCTTCTAGCAATGGGGCACAGGAAAATAGAAGCAAGTAGCCTGTGGTGAGCTGGCTACAACAAGGGCTAGACAAAAGTCACAGCAGGAAGAAGTATTAGACATCAAGGGAAAGCTGCAGGTTTAAGTGTGTGGCCATAGCCATCTGACTAAGAAGTTGACATTTGAATCCGATCTATAGAAACTAAACACACATATCTATAGGAAGAGATGGTAGGAGTGGATGACCAGCGCAGTGCCCAAGCTGAGAACATGTCCTCTGTATGAAGAAGGCCTTCAGGACAATAGTGACATCAGAGAGCTGTCACACTCAGTTACATCAGAGGGGCTAGGGAGTGTAGTCAGTGGTCAGGGCACTCTCCAGACATAAGCTTCTTTCTTAATCTAAATGCCAGAGGAGAGAAATGATCTGACTTTCTTCTGCATTGAAATGCTTTTTAAAATCTTGGAGTAAGTCTCATATTAGAAAACTCTTTTCTAGTAGCTGAGTGTCACCGTAGGCCAGTCACCTGCCTCTATGATTGTGCCTTATATAACCATGGCACACTTGCCCAAACCAAGATTTAATCTTTTACATCACCCTCCCCAAGACAACAGTGCTTCCCCTTGTCTCCAGAGGCTGTGTACTAAGACCAAGACTTACAACCACGGACAGTGCGGAACTGCATCATGTATTCCTGTCCAACCTTATTAAGCAATTTCATGCAGTGTGGTCATAACTTTTGTAGGGTGAAGTCTGTGACAGTTTTTATCTGGGATGTCATTTGTTAACTTGTATGTAAAAGGCTTGGACCCCAGTGTGTGGTAATATTAGAGAGCAGTGGGAACCTTTCAGATGTTACCTGCTGGTGAATTTTCAGGTCATTGAGAAAGTGCTTTTGGAAGGTAAGTTTGGGGTGCTGATCTTTTTTTTTCTCTTTTACTTCCTGGGAATCTTGAGGTGAGCAGATTTGCTGCTATGTGCATCTCACAAGCCACTGTGCATGACATATGCCATTGCCTTACCAGAGGTAAAACATGGACCCAGTTCATGGACTGAAAACTCTGAAACTGTGAGTCAAAGCAAACCTTTATTCTATTTAGTTTTACTACTCCAGGCATTTTATTATTGTAATAGAAAACAAGCCCAAACTTTTCTTTCTTTACAACCTTGTGGATAGAAGCTTCTTTCTTAATCTAAATGGCAGCATATGATATTTTCCATTTCTTTTTAAGCCTGAAAATATTCACCTTTTCTTTGAAAGAATGACATAGCTTCATTTGGATATGTCTGAGTCACCAGCACCATCATTCTTGCATGCTGGAGACGTAATTAAATAAAACAGGAATTATTTGAACTCAAGCGCTGTGAGATCAAATGGATGACCTAATAACCTAGACGGCTACTACGAACTGACTGACAGGCTGGTAGCAAATACAACATAGATAAACTGGACAACAAAATTTTTTACATCTTCTGTAGGATGGAACAGTTACAGCTCAAGATTTTGTTAAGCTACTCTGAATAGGGCACAGCTTACAATTATATTACAATTATGTCTTTGTGGACTATTTAGCTTTATAGTTTTGGTTCCTGACTGGCCATGAACAATGACAACCATGGAGAGAAAAGCTACAGACAAGGGAGGATTTTGTTACAGTGACTCTCTAGCCTTTACCCAGTTTTTCCTGAATGTTACTCTTCTGTCCCAGGATACCACATTGTATATATTTCTGTCTCTTCAGCCTTTTTGGCTCTTCAGTTATTTATTTACTTTTATGACATTCAGAGTTTTGAGGGCTACTGATTCCATTGTAGGATGTCTTTTAATTTGTTTTTGCTTGTTGTTTTCTTATTATTGGACCAGGCTAATGGTGTTTGTGCAGAATCCCATAGAGGCAGGCTGCCTTTTTTCATTACAGTCAGTTACATGGTTCACACGACATCACTCATCACTGGTAATGGGCGTTTCATTGGTTGGTTGGATTGGTCGCTGCCTGGTTCTCCACTAAAAGGTACAATCTGTCTCTGTACTCGGTTTTTTTTTTTAGAAGAGGGTTGGTGAGTCCAGTCCATACCCAAAGAGAAGTTGAATTACTTGGCATTTTTAAACCTATTCTTTTGGGCAGATTTTTGTGACTGGGCTGTTCAGAAATTTGAGAGGGAGATCAGCTAGTAAGTATTGCACAAGTATGGAAAGAGATAGCAAAGGCCATTGCAGCGTTGCAGGAAGGGGACGAGGCATAGCTGGATCCTCTGAGGTGTTCAGCAGGGTTGTTTCCTCTTGCTCAGCAGGCAGACAGTCTGCCAACAGCAATAGGATGAGAACACTAGTACTTATCACTATCTTTATGGGCTTTTATTGGATTATTTCATTATCTCTCTTTGACTGTGACAACATTCTTTCCTTCTACTTAAACAACCACTTTTATTACCATTGACAAAATTATTCAGTTGCAAATGCCCTAAGGCATTCAGTCAAGGTGTCTAAACACTGGTCAGAGTGTTCTGAAACAACCTTGAGCCAAGGCACTGCTGATTTGGAGACCCTTAACCATGTTGGAAGAGCTGATGTCACAGCTTAAAAACAAAGGAAGCAGAGATCACTATCTCTCTGCTCACTGATACAACTTCCAGATTAGCCACTGTTCTACTGACACGACAAAATCATGACAGCAAGCAGCTTCAAAGGGAGGAAGGTGGGGCTGGAGAGATGATGTGTAGTTTTTCCGGAGGACCCAAGTTTGAGACCCATCATCTACATGGCAGCCCGCATCTATCTGTAACTCCATTTCTAGGGAATCCAATTCTGTCTCCATCAAACTGACCAATGCTAGCAGCACTCATACACATAAAATAAAAATACATGTTTTTCTAAAGAAATGTAAGTTTTGGCTCATGATTTCTGAAGGTTCAGTCCATGGCTGCTTGGCCCTGTAGGTAGAAAATGAGGTGGATGAAAGGCTCAGAGAAAAACAGGAAGACACTAGCATCCAAATATCTTCGTTCAGGATGCCGATGGTAAGCCAACTTCTTTTAACAAGGCCTCCCCTCCAGAAACTTCTGTCCAATAGCAGCACAGGCAGGGACAAAGCTTCAGCACGGGGCCACTGGAGATATTCCATGTCTCAGCTACAGCCCTTTTCATCTGGGACTTTTGCTTTCCTTACCTTCCTCCTCCGTTGGAGCTCTGTAGCTGCCTGAGTCCTGGTACAAGCTTGCGATGTTTTCAGCTAACCACACACATGCTCTGGTGGTTACCTACCTGCAGAAATGTCATTTTACGGTGTCTATAATAACACTCAAACTCTTCATTATGATGAACGGAGCCTCCTAGAGTCTGCTGCTGCTTATCTTTGTCCGCAGATCACAACCTCCCACACACTCAGTTTCTCTTAACTCAATGCCTTTGCACTGCAGCCATTTGTCTGACATTCTGTTACACCATTTCTAGTTTGCTTGTCTTGTTGTTGTTTTGTAGGGCTGATTTCCCACTTTGACTTTTTTTTTCTTAAAATATTGCCTTTGCAGAGCAAACATCCTCTCTACCAGCCCCAAAGCTGGAAAGTTCCAGTGTTAGCTGACCCGGCAAGCCCTTCCCACCAGCCACTTGTCAGCATGGGACCCTTGGTCACTTTTCTTCGGGAATGTTGTGCATTTTGAGACCATTATTGCTCATTTTGTCATCACCTAGATTGTTTTCTGGCTTCTTGGGGGACATTTATTTGCACTTAACAAACTCCTGTACCCTCAGCAGTTGAATAGTAACAATGCTTCAAAGTAATTGACCAGCAAGTGTTTGGGAAAGAAGGGAATGAGGGTTCCAAGAATCTTGAGAAATCTGATTGTGAATATTTAGCTTTACTTTATGAAAATGGAACAGGCTGGACATATTCTGGAAAAAAATAAATGGCAGAAAATCCTTTTCATTTGCAGATTCAAGGTACATGGATTTTAGTTTTGTTGGTTTTGTATGTGCCTGTGTGCATATGCTTGTGTGTGTGTGTGATGTGTGTGTGTGTGTGTGTGTAGTATATGTATGTGTGTGTGGTGTGTGTATGTGTGTGTGTATGGTGTGTGTGGTGTGTGTGTAGTGTGTGTATGTGTATGTGCATGTGTGTGTGGTGTATGTGTGTGTGTGTATGTGTGTGTGTAGTGTATGTATGTGTATGTGTGGTGTGTGTGTGTGTATGTGTGTGTGTGTGTTTGTTGGGGGATAGCTGGAGGTTGATCTAAGTGTTGATGCAGCATATTTAATTGCTCTCCCACTAAGCTGCACTCATCCTTCAAAGGGCATGCTCGAGCCAGGTTAGAAGAAGTAACCAGAAAGTGCTGATATAAGATGGTGAAAAAAGAAAGCAGGAAAATAAGTTGGAAGAAGCATGAACGGAGAGAGTAAATGTTTCCTGCTATGCAGCTGTTAAGCACACCCAACCCCCAGGAGATACAGTTCCCTGGAGTGGCTCCTGTCACATATCTGTACCAAGAGAATCCTGTGTTGGTTTATGTGCTGTTCCCAGCGGGACCCTCCAGAAGCGAAGAAAGGAGGACAGGAGAGGACTTTGGAAGCCAATTATCTTTAAAAGTTCATTTATACACTTCCATTCCAGTCTCTTGAGAGCAATGGCAGAACGCTCTAATGGCTGTTCGTTTAAATTTGGAAACCTAGTAGGAATATGGGCATCATTAGTTGAATTATAGGAAAATACGATGCACATATTAACATTGGAAAGGCACAGGTGTATATGCACTCATGTATACTCATGTATTTGTCCAACTAACATCACTTCATTCATTCTAGAGGCATGATCTTTGGTAACAAGTTTCTCACAGTGTCTGTTTATTTAGAGTCCTTGGCCTTTGGATACAGATCACATTTTTAGAAATGTGAACATGGAGTTGATGTCCAGATATAATTCTTAGATATAATATCTGGGTCTCAAATCCATTTAAGCTTGACAAGAGGCAAAGACGTTCTGGGTTCAGAGGCAGGAGGAACACTGATGGTGTCTTTGTAGTCAGAGTGGGCAAGGAAAGAAGCCACAGCCTGGCTCAATTCAGATGTCACCAGAAGTAAACCACTAGACACATGTATGTCATAGCACAGGAAGATTTTTTTGAAAAAAGACACAACAAGCAGTGGAAGTATAGACAAGCTCAGATTTATACTAGGTCCATTGATTTTTCTGCTTATTTCTTCTCCATTCCATCCCTCCCTCTTCTCTTTCTATTTCTTTCATTCCCTTTCATTCCCTTTTCCCGCCTTCGTCCCTCTTTTTTTTTTTTTCTATTTAAAATTCACTTCTTTTCTCTTGTGGAAGGTCCTTAAACAACTCAGTATTTTCTAGAAAGGCATGACCAGAGGAATATCAATAGATAAGGAGGTGGCATAGATAAAGCACAGGTGGATGGCCGTGCTCTCACATGCATTTGCATAGTTGGTTCACACAGTATGGAGACCCAGATATCTGACAACAAACTGAGTACAAACTGGAGACCTGTGAGTATAGTAGCAAGGCTCAGTGTAATCCTGAAGGTTTTATAACCTGGACAACTCTTATCCAGAGGCCAAACATCACTTGGAGTCCTAAGGTCGGAAAAGTCCCAGTTCTGATGCCAATGAAGAGTTCTCCAGCTCCTGGAGAGAGACACCAGTTCACCTTTGGTGTTCCTGTTCTGTCCAGGCCTTCTGGACCTCATTGAGGGCAGGTCTTTCCTTCTCAGTTTACTTCAACTGCACAGAGATCTCAAAACAAAACAAAACAAAACAAAACAAAAACAAAAACAAAAAAACCCCATAGCCATGCCACATAATGCATATACAGTTCTCTAATTCCATCAAGTTGTCACCTAAATTAACCATCACCTCCTCTGGTTTTTATTTACAGATTGGCTTTGTAGATTGATGCTATTTTACAGCATGCTGCCTTTGCCCATTTCTTCTGCAGAATCAAGTCCAGATCAAATAGCAGGGTAACTGTTCCAGCTTTCTTCATGCTCTTTAGTGAAAAATATACTCTTGGTTTATTGTATTGTATTGTATTGTATTGTATTGTATTGTATTGTATTGTATTGTATTGTATTGTATTGTATTGTATTGTAATAGATTATATGCTGTTTCCTTCTGACTCAGTTTCTTCTAACTTTATGGCACTTCACATGAAGGTATTAAAAACTGGAGAAGACATTATTCTCAAGACCAAAGTGTTAGGAATGGGGGGTGGGGATAGCGCTTTGGGAATGAGGCCATAGAAGTCAGTTACTGCTTGTTACCATTGGGTTCTATTATGGTGAGGCTAGGAATGAGAGAATGAATTGTTACCCAAAGTTGAAATCCTTATATGTCTTACCTAGTATTTCCTGTCTTTTCAAAACATCCTAGCACCTTCATCCTGGTGTATTCTTCAAGTATTTGCCTTCCCTTCTGTGAGCCAAAGAGCTGACAAGCCAGCCGGAAAGGTCTCGTGGGACTGAGAAACTGTCTAGTGTTCCTCCAGCTAATCAAGTCCCTTAGTTCTGCTGAGGACAGCAGGTTAGCTGTGCAAGGCTGGGCACTGTGTCACGGGTGGGAACACCTGCAGAAAAGGAAATCTAATCTGTAGGCATAGTTTTTCTTTCCTCAAACTACCACATTTACCAGGGAAATCAGATCTGGCAGCTCAAGTGACTGAGACTAGCATACTGTGTGCTTTCTGCTTCCTACAAATCACAACTGACTTGGGAGGAGAGAGGGCAGCAGAAGAGGGGAACATCAGAGAAGAGCCAAAGACAGGGGACCGAATGGCCCCTGAGTTTCCTGTTTCCCATCCTTTCATGTAGAGAGGACCATTTAAATGAGTTAGATACACTAATAGAGTTGCATTACCAGCCTAATAGCCACCCTGGACTGTGACGTGCCTTTGGTAGAAGCCTACCTGCTTGTCCAGCCTCATGTTTCTGAAGCACAGAGAAACACATGTGATTGCACAAACTATCAGATCCTTTCCTCTCATCGGGTTAGATGCCAGGGGACCTCGTTAGCACGCACATTTTGTGAAGTAATGTGGACCATTTGAGGGTTACTTTCCATTCTCAAGTTGTTGTCCCAGTGCCAGGGATCTGTCATGCTAATTTCTATCAGCCCAAGACCCAGGCTGCTGCCCTAAGATGTGGCTGGAACAAGTCATCAGCAGGAGAAACTAATGGCACCAGATATTGCTAACAGATGTGGACTCAGGCTGTGGTTAGTCTGTTTAGGAGTAACTCAAAACCACAACAATCTGAAACAGAAGTAGATCACTCTTGGGGAAAATTCCAAGGAGGAAGGCTTTGTCTCCAGTCATTAAGAGCAGTAGATATGTAGATATTCAATACTGGCTCTGTCCCAAAGGCTCTCCTTTGTCCCTAAGTTCAGTTGGATTCAGAAGGTAATTAGCACTTTGCTCTATTCAAGAGTCAGTGGCTCATAAGATTCCATGCTTGTAAGAAGGCTGATGTCTTCACATTGCAGCTGTGGCTGTGAGGAGGTACCATGCTCTTCTGTGTCTAGAAGGTACAGGGTTGCATCACCTTCTCCAAGGTAACCTGCTCATTGCTCACTTGATATATGGACAGTATGTCAGGGCTGGAACCAGTGTGGCTCAAATGAAACATAACAGAGGCACTACCCCCTTACTCAGTTGAGACAATTGAGATTTTAATAGGGTGATCTCAAGATAAAAATGGATGCCAAAATATCCCACGGAGAGCCAATTATGAAAGTGTTCAGTTAGGATGGGCTTAGCCCATTGTCTTTCATAGCAATTGGGGCCCTGATCCTGTCATCATCATTCTGAGGACAGAGGAAGCTCCTCCAAGGTGCCTGCCTCACCAAAGCAGGAGAGTTCGCTGTGGCAGCTGAATCAAAGCTCGAGGTGAGAACAAATGCTCCAAAGATCAATTGTAGCAACTAAGCTCTGTTCTGAAGACAGCCTTCTAATTAAGTGAGCATTAGTCGCTGCTCCACCTCATACCTATCCAGCTCCCAGCTGGCTGGGAGCTAGTCAGTCTATCAGTGCTCTGGTCCCAGAAGAGCAGAAGATGCAAGGTTAGTGTTTGAGTGTCTCAGCAGCCTTAGGTGGTAGGAGCACCATCTTTTGGGCAGACTCTGGAGGTGAGGCCATAGGCAAGATCCCCCTGTACCCTGTAGATTTTCACTTTTGACCTCAATCTCATATCATAGAGATTATCATAGCTCACTTTTCATACTGGTGGGAAGAAAACAACCTGGTTTTTGTGTGTGTGTTTGTTTGTTTGGTTGGTTGGTTGGTTTTGCTCATCTGTTGCTCCACTGATGCCTGTGGCTTCACTATTACTGTTGGGACAAAGGTTTGGTTCCCTTTTTGTTGCATCTTATGATCATACCTCACTTACATCAAAGGTCCAAACTACTTCCAACTTCCTTGTAAATTGTGAATAATCTGCAAGCACCACTGGGTGGGATCTCTGCCAACAGTAATAATGAAGCCACAGGCATCAGCGGAGCAACAGATGAGCAAAACCAACCAACCAACCAACCAACCAACCAACCAACCAACCAACCAACCAAACAAACAAACAAACAAACAAACAAAAACCAGGTTGTTTTCTTCCCACCAGTATGAAAAGTGAGCTATGATATTCTTATTAACAGATGTTTGTAAGAGGGATATGGTGCCATCCAAGAATCTTTGGGTTTTGGCAGGAAACAGACACATCATTTACTTAGCCATTGTTGCTCTTGTGGTAGGAAGCATCGTTTGAACTGTCTTAAAGAGACAATTGAAGTTTTAAAGAAGAAAGTTCAAAATATCCCAGCTATAACAGAATTGGGCTATAACCCAGGCAAACTGACTCCACAATCAGTGCTCCTTATATGTTAGGTTATGAAAAGTCTCCACCCAAAAGCACAAGTGTCATGGTGAAGGCTTGATCCGCAACATGTGCAATCGTTGAGAGATGATTGGTTGATCAGGGCTCTGATCTAATCCTTGGACTCATCCAGTAACAAATTTAAGTTACTGTATGACATGGTTAGGAGGTGGAAGAAATAGAACAGGTAGCCTTGTTAGCGGTAGGTCCCTGGAAGGGTTTGGGGTTGGGGGCGGTGGGGGGAGGAGGGATTGTCTTGGAATGGTGTCCACTGGCTCTGCTGCAACCTCATTTACTCTTTGCTTCCTGGCGACTGTGAAGTGAGCAGCCTTCTCTTCCCTTGCCTCAGACACAGCAGTGGAAACAGCCAACCACAAAATCATGAAACTCCTTAAGGATCTGACACAATAAGCCCACAAAGGATTTCTACTTGAAGTTATTTTCCTTGAGTGTTTTGTCAGAGCAGCAAAAAACTAGATAAGCCCAGCATTCGTTAGAAATTCAGGGTCCTTTAAAACCACTCTGATGGGTCTGAGTTCTCTTATCCCACATCCCCCAGCTCAAGCCAGAAAGCTATTAGGTATGATTCCTTCTCTAAATGGCAGCCCTTCGAGATGACAATAGTTAATGCTTTGGATCAAATGTGGTTTGCCCACGGGCCTTTAGTTTGACTTCACATACTGGAAATATTTCCATAGGTTTCATCCCTATGGCAGCCCTGAATTTCTGTTATAAAAATAGCATGCCAGATTCAGGAGACTGCACTTGATGAGAATCTGCCCTTGAGGAACTTTTATGTCTTCAACTGCTGAGTCTGGAGAGGCTGAGCCTTGGGACACTTATAAATTCCCTCCAATCTAGAACCTCACTGAATTCTTGCCTGGACTCGGTGACTTTGTGTGTGCTCAGCAAGTATTAGAGCCGAAAGAAAAAAAAATAACTTGTACTTAGTGTCTAAGTTAACTATCATACTCGGAGAGGTGTGACTTACCTAGAAACATGTGTTAGATCTACATTAAGAAGCCAGGGTATAGTAGAACCAGTGATCTTAATTTCCAGGCCATGGATACAAATCTTTAATACACAGCAGATGCTAGAAACCATGGCAGATAGTAATGACCTCTGTGTCCACTATGTTTTTTCCTTGGATAAAGCTTAGTTAGGTATTGTAAGAGGTTATGAACATTTGCTAAAACTAAGAAGGAATGATTATGAAAAGTCAGTGTAGTATAAGTTCTGTGATTGGGGTCTCTCTCAAACCACTCTGCTTTCAACCCTTCACTTAAAGGAAGCACTTTATGGCTTTTCCATGGCACATCAGAATTGCAACCATCATTACTCTTGCTCTCTGAGACCATTAAATAAAATAAGGGTTGCTTGAACAGAAGCATTGAAGTGCTATGACAGTCAATCTTATAACCTAACAGAGATGGCTGCTAAGTGACTAATGGGCAGGTAGTGTGCACAGTGGATATGCACAATAAGGGGACAATTCAGTCCCCTGCTGGGAGGGCATTCCATTTCATTCTGATACTTAGAACAGCATGCAATTGACTACTTAGGAATTGTTTCCTTCTGGAAATTTCTATTTCCTATTTTCAAATAACTGTTCACTCTGGGCAGCTGAAGCTACAGAAATCAATATTGTGTGAAGGGAAGCTACTGTCCACTACAATATTTAGTGAGTCCATCTTATCATTGACTGAACAGACAATTTGAGGGAACTTATATGCTAGGTTGAGCTTTCTTGTGATGCAAAAGGAGTATCTCTTTCTGCTATCTCCCATTCAAGAAATCAAATACCCAACCCAGACTCTGGCTCCAACACAAACTTTTTTGTCTTCAACTTAATGCTCTTAAGTGAGCTACAACAGTAAAATGGCAGCAAAATACCAAGTTTCTGAAAAGTAAAGAAGGGAAGAAAAAGAATAGGACAGGTTGCCTAGGAGATATGGAGCAGGGGCAAGGGGATGGGAACATGGTGTTATTTTTCCTTAACATGTGACCTGTGTCACAAATGAGAGGGCAATATGAGGAACCATTGCTATATAGGCAAGTTTTTTTTTCTCTCTCTCTGCAACAGATACTTAGAGAAAGGAAGAAAATTAAAGGCAGAGACAAACAAGGCATGAGAAAATTGAATCCTCTCAGTCTACAGTAGGTGGAGACACTGCCTTTAACAAGCTTGATAGTCTCTTCTCTATTTCTTACTACACTGATACATACATACATGCATACATACACACACACACACACACATCTCTCTATCTATATCTTACTATAATTGCAGCATATACTGCTCCCTCATAAGAGAGGCCCTTTCACAGTTACAGACTTTGCTATCATTTTTTTGCATGTGTATAGAGTTAGTTATTGAAAGAACTGTTTTAATACTTCAAGTGAAAATATTTAAAGGAAGGTGTGATAGTCTTAACGGCTTAGAATAATTAAGGATAACAGCAAAATTGACTTCTGCCATCTTTTCCCCCATTTATTTGTCATGCTGAGTTTTACTTAAGTCCTAATGCTGCCTGAACAATTCAGACTCCGTTTTCTTCTCACTATTGACAAGAATCAAAGTGCAATTTTTATCTATAGGAAAGTATGTTAGTTGTATACTGAGACTAAAGGCTACTACACTGGACTGTGCGTATAAATGCATATACACAAACTAGCATGCAAAAGACAGTCATGTTGACCCATTTTGAGAACACACTTTTAGTTTATATTGTTTGACTATTTTTTAAAAACAGGTCTTACACTGTAGCAAAGGGTTATCTCGAACATCACCAGGTAGCCCAGATTGGCCTCCAAGTCATGGCCATCTTCCTTCCTGGGCTTCCTGGTACTATTGATTTTCTTCCATTTCCAAATCTTACCTGTGAACCTTCAGTTTCTTACTGTTTTCCATCTTTACTGCATTTTATATTTGAATAAAGTTTAGAACCAACACTAAACATCTGGTAGCAACATCAGGACCAGTTGCTGGGTTCAGAAGCTTCCTGGACCGGTCTGCTGCAACCATGTGACTTACTCCAGATATCATATACTCAAGAGCTAGTGGGCTGCACTTCCTGAAGGCTTGTCAAGTATCTGACTGGAAAGAAAAAGTATTTAAGGGAAAGTAATGCTATGAATATTAGGTTAAAAACCTTCAGATAAGATATTTCATAACCTTTGCCTTAAAATGTTTAGTCTGTTTATTCAAAAGATAGAAATGCTGTGTTTCTCTCAAGCCTCTGATGGCCAAGAAAGTCTTGGGCCTTAGTTAAGGCCCGAAGAGATTATCTTAATTTTGTTGGTGATCTCTCAGTATTTATGTCTGCAAATCTTTGCTCCTCTTTCTTTTTCACTCAGACAGAAAAGGCACTGTTGTGAGGATTTTTGCTTTTGCTGGAAACCTGGAAATGGAGTCTGCCATTTAATAAGCTGGATATTCTGTTAGCTTCTGGGCAGGAATGAAATGAAACCCCCCTCCTTTTCTCACTCCCTCCTCCTTCTTTTCCTCCTCTTGCCTCTTCATTCATACCTTTATTGTACACTTTATTTCTCTGGTCTATTTCTCACCTTCCTCTTTTCATGTAATATTTGGTGTCTTCAGATAGGGAAGTCGAAAGCCTTCTTAGATTAAAAATAATCAGAATTTTCTATGCCTACCAAGCCATAGTATTTCCACCACCTCTTTTTTTCAAGCCTTTGTAAGGCTGGAAGCATGCAGTAGGTTAGCGAAAAGATCTTAGGTGTGGGGTGCTATGACTTCTTCCTCCCCTGGGTAATTTTATTACATTGATGTCATCACAAAACATATCTTTGCATCTCTGCAGGTGGTAAATCTTTACCATCCTCTGTTATGAAGGCAGGCATCTCGCTTGGTTTAACTCTACTAATAGTGTAATTGACATCTGAGTGGCATCAATTTCTTTAACATCCAGAGTTACAGCTCAGGTTATTGAGAAGGCTCAATTTGAGAGATATAAAGTAATAGCTTCAAATACGGTTTCCTCTAAGATTTAAATAGAAAAGAATGTAGCATGATAATTTTCAAATGAGCCTTTTAAGCCAATGTAATCAGTGCTATGCTAGAGCTGGATCCTTGTACCTAGCAAGAGTTCCTTATTACATTTTCGGGAATTCTGAGAGCTTGTTATAAAACACAGACATTATTAAAAGTTGAATCAGAGAAACTTACAGTGAAATAAATTATATTAAAAATGGTAATAAAAAAACTCATTACTCCCTAATTATTTTACTACATTTTGCCATTATCTGTGTTTCTGAGGTCACTTAAACTATTGTTTATGTAATGTGGACATGCCATAAGATGTATTATATCCACCCTCTTCCCAGCTCTGGGCTATGGGTTGGAATTAGCTTCGTGAGTCCATTAATACCATAGTAATTTGTCACGTGTTGTGACCATCCAGAAAGTTGTAGAACAGTTATAGCACACCACTGTGTACAATTATTCCTGTCTTACAAGTGAGGATTTCTGGTTTAGGAAGCAAAATTATCTTGCAAAGTTTGGGGTGATCAGAGGCTCTGTCACCATTGACCCCAAGACATCTAGAGCATGGTGAATATTTGGGGTACTTTGTGGACAATTAAGTATTAGTGGGAAGGGAAGAACTCCTTATGAATCTCTACTCTCTGTTCCCTTTATGCCAGAGTGTCTGACAATGCACCTTATCTTTCACTACCTTCTGTCTGGCTCATTCCATAGCCACTGTAATCCATGTGTGATTCCCTGATTGCCAATATTACAACGAATTAAAGAACCACAAAGTCTTAATATAGATCATATTTAGACATCGAGACATAAACTCCAAATGAAGTGTAACTTAGGATTTCAAATAGAAGAACCTTAGGTCATGGTGAGAAATACAGACACATAGAGGCATGCGAGGATACAGAATACACACAGGAGAAATGGTAAATTGAACAATCCAGGAAGTATCTGTCATAGTAACATGCATGCAAAGATATGAGTGCTGAGCTGGTGTTTGCAATGACACACTTGAACCATTCATCATTGTTTAAAGAGGATTCTGGCTAAGATCTAGAAAGGCACCCTTCAAAGAGATGGTTAAGCACAAAGGCTGAGAATCCTGTTGAAGACTCCTGAATAAATTAGATAGTGACAACAGTGGAGATTTGCATGGGAAGTATCCCCCATCGCCTCACAATTTGAATGGTAGAACAGATGGCTATGTTGTTTGGGGAGGTTACTGACTCCGTGAAGTTACATCCTTGCTGGAGGAAGTATATCACTGGTGGGGGGCATTTGAGGGCTTTTAGCCTCACCCCACTTCCAGATTGTTCTTTGCTTCTGTATCTGGAAAAAGAAGTGATATACAAACAAGTAACATTAGATGGGCTAAGCAGGTTCTGTTTATATATTTAGGAAAAACTATATGTAACCATTAAAGGAAAAGAAGCCATGCATTTAGAAAGAGCTGGAGGCACATGGGAGGGGTTGAAAGGAGGAAATGGATGGAGGATGATGGTGTAATTATATTTTAGTTTGAATATATTTACTTCTCTTAAGAAAAGACAGATCTCTCTGCTTCCTTTCCAGCCACCTGGTGTCACACCTCCCACCACTGTAGACTTTCCCTCTGGAACCATAAGACAAAATACACTCTTCCTTCTATAAGTTGCTTTTGGTCATGATGTTTTAACCCAGCAATAGAAAATCAACTAATATAATAGTTAATTTGAATAATGATCACTATTATTCTACTTTCTAGTTTTGGGGAACATTTATAATTTAAAAATGTTTTGTAAATAAATTACACTTGAACTTAATAGCACTTTTAAAATCTTGTTTATGAATAGATGCACTTAGGGAAAGTACTTTCTCCAGGATTCACCAGATAATTAGTTGCTTTTCTGTGAAATCAGAATTGGTTTTGAACATCTACTCTGAACTAGCAAAGGCTTAGTTTATGTGGAACATCTCTAGGTGGTTTTATATTCATGTTATTTGGCCTTATGGGGTATTTTAAAGTCTATTCTTGTTTTTTCTTTCCTTATTGGGGATTTCATATGAGTACTCTATTTATATTACTTTCCTCTCCTTCTTATCCCCCCAACTTCTTCCACGTCCCCCACTACCCTCAATGTCATGACCTCTTACTCATTATAATACCTATCAATGTATAAACACAGCTATTTGTGTCTCTTTAGTATTGCTCATATGTATATGAGTTTAGGGCTGACTATGTGGGATTGTGTAGCCTACTAGGGGCTTCATCCTTTGAGAAGATTGATAGTTCTTATCTAATTAGCCATTAATTGCCTGTAGCTCTTTATCTAAGGTAAAGACTTTTGAGGTTTCTGCCACTCATATTGGCATATTGACAGGTCTTGTCATTTTTCATAACCTGTTTAGGCAACCATCTTGTTAAGATTTCATGGGTTTAGCTACCCTGTCATGTCATGTCTAAAAGACATCATCTAGCCCAAACTGTATGGATCCTTTGGTTCTTATAATTTTTTCTACCTCCTATTCTATGAGGTTCTCTGAGCCTTTGGTATAGATAGGGCTGGGAAGTCTTACAGAGTCCATTTTTTTTTTTATGCGTTTTTATCAGGAGCATTTCAGGTTAGATCAATCTGGAAGTCTCTGAGTTCTCTTTATTAATTTCTTCTTTGATCTACTCATCATTGTGGTATTTCATCTCCACAATCTTGTGGAGTCTGTGTACTTACTAGAGATTCAATTGCTCTCCATTTTTAAACTATTGCATCATACTCAGATAGGATACACAGAACTATTTCAGTTTTTCTGAATTTGTTAACATTTGTTTTGTGTCACCAAATGTTGTCTATTTTAGGGAAACTTTCATGGGCTGCTGATGACAAAGGACTATCTTCCTTCGTTTCTTCCAGCTTGTTTTAGGTTGAAGTCTCTTTTGTTAGACGTTAGGATGGTAATGCATACTTACTTCCTGGTCCTAACAGCTTGGGCTACTTTTCTCCAACTTTTCAATCTATGGTGGTTCCTGCCCTTGAAGATTATAGAAAACAGATGGATTTTGTTTCTTTATCCACCTAACCTGCGTCCTTTGATTTGGGAGTTAAGGATATTAATATTTGAAGTTATTATTGAAAAGTATGTGTTGACTGCTGTCTTTTTTTCCTGTTATATTCTTAGCCCTATTTTTCATTTCAGTAATTTTAACTTCATTTGTTTTCTTTATTGAGCCTCTCAGCTCTATTTATTC
This sequence comes from Mus musculus, assembly GCF_000001635.26. Taxonomy (NCBI): domain Eukaryota; kingdom Metazoa; phylum Chordata; class Mammalia; order Rodentia; family Muridae; genus Mus; species Mus musculus. The sequence continues at coordinate 30,552,561 of NC_000074.6, read as the reverse complement.
CTCACTTCAGCTTGAAATATTCCTTTAGTATTCTCTAGTCTGGGAAACATGAATTCTTTTAGTCTCTTTATATCATGGCAAGTTTTTCTTTGTATTCAACTATGGCACATAGTTTTTCTGGGTACAATGTGTAGGTGGCATCCATGTTTGTTTGTTTGTTTGTTTGTTTTTAACTTGAAGTGCATTGCTCCAGGATTTTTTTACTTTTTATTAAAATCAGCTTTCAAATTCTGAACACTCTTTGTTATTTCATTTAGCCTTATATTTGTATTTTCTTGACGTCTCTCAGGTATGTACTATTATCCTTTTTTAAGTTCACTGAGTTTTTGAAAATTTTTCTAATTTCTCCTTTAACATCATTGAAATATTTGATAAAGTTTATGATTATTCTTTTAAATTCTGTGCCCCAGGGTTCGTGTAGGCAATTCTCATTGGAGAACATTTCTATAGGACTAGTGATTCTGAGGAGGAATTTATTATTTTGTCTTTCATATTGTTTATATTTTTGTGATATGGCTTGGGCATGTGAACATCTCTCTTTGGTTCTGTGTCTGATGTTAGGTTTAGCTTGATTCAGGTTGGGCTGGTACATTAACTAATGGGAGCTAGGCTTGGAAATACGGAGTCAGCCTGGTAGGCAGCTGAGGGGAACAATAGTGCAAGATATGTATATCCAGGCTAGTCCTGAAATTGTGGAGATGATGTGCTAATGGGTAAGGACTGGAGGAACCCAGCAGGAAAAGGCATTTAAGTGATCTGGGGTCTGGAGTTGGGAGAGGGTCAGAGGAGCTCCAAGAATTCTTTCTTATATTTGTGCATGAAGAAATTGGAACATAAACTAACTAAGGTATGCATTTCGCTATAACCCTTCAATAAGTTGGTAAGGGAGGTAAATTCAAGCTAAATTCTTTCTGACTTTAGCAGAGGTGTTCTGTTGCACGGACCTTGAGGTAAGCATTACAAACATACATGAAGCACACTCTTCTAATGTGAATTCTCCCCATGGGAAATGCACCCAAACCTTACTGCATTTAGCATCTGTACTTCATCTTAAATTCGTAAACTTTTCTCCAATGAGGGACTTAGGGCCTTTAGCACCACAATTCAAACAAGTGAAGGAATTCTCAATGCTATTGCTTCTTTGCCCTTGAGCTCTGATGTGTGGTCAGTCACCAGTAGACCTGGGTCATGGGAGAGTGATCTAAAAATGTAATGCCTGTAAATCCCATTCATCTAGCTGAAGTTTAAAATTCAAACAGCAGATTGTCTCAGCATGATATTTAGTGCTTCATTTTCTACTCCACAGATCCTGACTCCCAAGAGAATGTTTCAAGAAGGCTTTTATGGAAACACAATCCAAATCCTTTTTGGGTGTGAATCAAAAGTGCTTCCTCATGTTAGCCTATGGGATCCAAATGTATTGGTCCTCCTAAAAAATCAAACTTAAGAACAAGAATAAATGAGACGTAGATTCTCTATTACTATGTAGTGTTCTGTTAACTCTGAGTTACCTTGGAGAGAATTCAGAATTCTAAATCCTGGCTTTGTCCCAGAAGAAGTATGTCTGATCAGTCATTTAAAGTAGCTTTCTTTGAAGTGAGCAGTGGAGTAGAATCCACTGGGGGAATGGCTGACCTGTGATTAAGGAGCTAGGAAATTTTCCAGCTTCATGGATTGTTGATAATCTTCATGTTTTGTGTATTTGAAGGGATCATATAGATTTTAGAACTTCCTAATGAGAAATTAAACCCTCCAAATAACATTTGATTTTTCTGCTGTGAATCAATCAGGCCTTAATGATGCCTGGTTACTATTGCTGCATAACTGCTTAGTCTGAAACCTTAAAACAGTCACTTAATTTTCATAATGAATTTGTGGGTGAGGGGATCTACAGGAGCTCCATGGGCTAGATTGCTCATGGAGTCTCCCACAGAGTTGCATGCAGCTGCTGTTTGGAATTGGTAGTAGCTGAAGTTTTGGCAGGCTGGATGCTCTAGTTGGTCAGTCCCCTGGTGGGCAGTGAAGGGTGGCTATATCTGATGGCCTTCAACTCAGGCCATTCAACACAGCAGTCATGTGTTCACTCTCCAACGTGTTAGCATAGTGAGACATTTCCCAAAACCTTGGATTCTCCTGGAATCCATGTTCCAATAGAATAGGTGGCCACTGAGCAGTTTATTGTCAGTTGTTCTCAGACATTTTGTTTTGGAACATATAGTACATTTTTTTGGCCTGTCAGTCACAACCCCAACCAATTTTAACAGGCTCAGCAGGTCCTCAATTGTGTTCTATATGTTAAAGAAGTCCAGAAACTTAGAATAACCTAGATACAATTTGCAAAACACATGAAATTCAAGAAGAACAAAGACCAAAGTGTGGACACTTTGCCCCTTCTTAGAATTGGGAACAAAACACCCATAGAAGGAGTTACAGAGACAAAGTTTGGAGCTGAGACGAAAGGATGGACCATCTAGAGACTGCCATACCTGGGGTTCCATCCCATAATCAGCCTCCAAACGCTGACACCATTGCATACACTAGCAAGATTTTGCTGAAAGGACCCTGATATAGCTGTCTCTTGTGAGGCTATGCCAGGCCCTAGCAAACACAGAAGTGGATGCTCACAGTCAGCTATTGGATGGATCACAGGGGCCCCAATGGAGGAGCTAGACAAAGTACCCAAGGAGCTAAAGGGATCTGTAACCCCATAGGTGGAACAACAATATGAACTAACCAGTATCCCTCCCCCAAAGCTCATATCTCTTGCTGCATGTGTATCAGAAGATGGCATAGTCAGCCATCAGTGGAAAGAGAGGGCCATTGGTCTTGCAACCTTTATATGCTCCAGTACAGGGGAACACCAGGGCCAAGAAGTGGGAGTGGGTGGGTAGGGGAATGTGTGTAGGGGTAATGGGGGACTTTTGGGATAGCATTGGAAATGTAAATGAAGAAAATACCTAATTAAAAAAAAGAAATTGAAAAAAAATAAAAAGAAGTGTCACTTCTCATCTTGAGAACAGTGGCAAATAATTTGGCATAATATCAAAATGTATTTACAATGGTAAAAGCTGTATCAGGTTTTCCATTCTTCTACAGCAATTGACCATAGCAATTTAAAAGAGCTGTGAATTTAAGTCACTGTTTTTCAGTGGGTAATTTAGGTTGGGCTTAGCTAGCTAGTTCTTGTCGGTCCTACTGGGCTCCCTCATGCTTTTGAAATTAGTTTTCATTGGTTCTGCTGGTTTTTCTGGGCAGTTCTATGGCCTGTTGGAACAGACTTGGTTTTGGTGGGAGTGGGCGCTATTATACAAATAATTCTCAGTTGCTTCTTGGAGTAGAGAGAAAGACCAAGGTAATGTGTAGACATACATGGTTTCTTGAGTCTTAGGCTCAACATAATTTCATTCATAATTCAATCATAATTATTATGTCTATGAGTCAAAGTCAATGATGAGACCAGATCAGATCTCAGGATTATAGAAATAGATTCCATTCATTCATGGAAATTGCTATGCTGTTTTTGTGTAGGATAAGGGAGATAGACCATTGAAGCCTTTAGCAAAATAAACTGGTATTCTAGTAATTCTTATGTAGTACTTTTTACAAGTCATTACTTTAGGTATATGATTCATTTGTTCATTGAAACAATCCAAAACATAGTTACTGTCATTATTCATATTTTATAGGGAAGAAAACAGTGAAGTGACTTACTCAAAGTAACAAAGAAACTAATTGGTTACACAGGGATCCTGGGTCCAGAACTGTATTATTAAGATGGTAATTTTATAGGAACACTGTGTCACTTACTGGTAAAGCATTCATTTCTACATAGGATTCAAGGTTAAGTATCACCACTATGCTACTTTTGTGGTCAGGGATTATTGTTAGGTCCACAAAAAAGAGTGTTTGGACTGTTAGACTGATTGACGTTACAGCAAATTCATCTTTCACTAGAGCTACAAGCAGACTCTATCTAGATATCTAGAGACAGTGTTGGGCAGAAGTGATCTTTTTATTTTACTTCAAAATGGAATTATTGGCGTTTGCTTAATTTTTCTTTCTTGTTTAGAAAATGGGAGGGCTTTGATAGACTTCTAAGTTCTCTTAGACATTTTGGGGGTGAAAAGGGGTTGATTTTCTGTAAACCCTTCACATATTTATGCCTTTTGCTGTTTTAGTTATTAGATCAGACACATTTGCTATTTTCGTTCTTAGATCAAACACTTTCTGGCTGACTAATCTCTATCATTTCCTTACAAAGATAAATGCATGCATAGGCATTTCAATGGAGACTGCCTAACCAAGATAGTTGTAATAATAATGGGATGGTGTAATAAAGAAAAGAGGCACACAGAGGAAGGAATGAAGAGAGAAGATTCAAGACAGAAAAAAAGGGGGGGTGAGAACAACTGGCTCAAAATGACATTTGTTTCACTTTGTGAAGGCTTAATAAAGCCTCGTGCTGGGACATTTGTTGGCAGTGAGACTATTTGGCAAAGCTTAGTATCCTCTGGGAAATGTGAAAAGACATCTGTTTCTCAGAGGTGTTTTTCTCGATTGATCTGGCTGAGAATACCTCAAGGGGGGGCCAGTGCCTGGACAGCTGGCCATGGTGCTGGTCCTTTGGAAGCACCTGGAGCCTTTTTATTATAGGCTATGTTGATGGAAGCAGAAACAGATTTTTTTTTTAAAAGCCAAATAGCAGAGGCAGGACAACAGCAGGAAGCAGGAGGGTCTATATCCTGCGATGTGAGGAAAAACCAGAGGATTTTACCATTACCCTGCCAAACATTGCTTACTTTTCCCTATGGAATTGGTGTTAGAGTGTATTAAGTGAAGGTACCCAGGATATTACCCAGGATATTATCCAGGATAAAAGGTACATTCACTTTGCCATTCCTGACTTTGTGAAATCAATGATAAAATTCTGATTTTGCATAACATTCTGTACTAATGCAGAATGTCCAGCCAGAACAGCCATTATGTAAACAAGCCTTGACCAGTGCTTATAATAGTCCATATTCTGAAATTCTTATTAGTTAACTGTCACTTGTAAAAGCTGGTTTCAGCACAGGTGACCATAGTCTATAAAAATGAAAAATTCTCTTATGTCTAGGCCAATAAGAGAAGCCAAGTTGGGGCCTTGGCTCCACAGGTAATAGAATGCGTAGTGAAGTAGGATTGGGATTTTTATGTCAACCCTAAACAGGAAATGTATTTACAAAAGAGAGGAACCATGAGAGACAGCTGTGAGACTGATAGGTGCTCTGAGACAGGAACAGGAAGCTGGAACAATTTCAGTGATGCCCAGTTTATCAAGTGGACAGGACAGCATCATAAGTTCTCAGAACTGACAAGGAAGAACACATCTCTCTTCTATGCTTTCAGTGAGGAAAAATATCCCCAATTAAGAGTTGATGCTGAAGCTCACACTGGGCCCAGGTATGGAATATCAATTCATATACTGTGTACAGACATGAATTCTAATCTGATAAATTAGAAATGTAAATAGTGATCCCGGGCAGAGGAGTTCTCCAAGGTGCCAGATAAAATGCTCTTTAGGGCTACTGCAGTACAGAGGGGAAAGTGCACATTGGAAACAAACGTGCATTCAGCAGTTACAAGCCACACAGGGAATGGATCATAATAAGAAGAAATCAGCAGATGCAGCAAACTGTGGGATTAGTGTTGTAAGCTTGAGAGGAAGGGGAAGTAAGTGAAAACATGCCACCAAAGAAATGGCATCCACAATGAAAAACTGAATAAAAAGGTCAGCTGGAAGATTAAAAATAATAATAATAACCTTCAAAAACTTCAGTGGAAGCATTAGTTCTGGAAAAATGGCTAAAAGCACTTCTCTGTTTTTCTACTGAATATAGTTATAAACTCTGGGATATGTGTCATAATGCAAGTTCCAAAGATGAAGAGAAGGAAGAAGCCTTGGTGTGGATGGATCCCCCCTACCCATCCATCGAGAGTCACATTTACTTTGCTTTGGGTATCTTAGACATGACACCAAAGTAGTCAACTACCTGGGAATGTTGTTGCTCTCCCACCTAGGTAGAGGGTCAGGAAAGGGGCCATTCACACAGCCAGAAACTGTTTAAACAACAACAAAGCTTCTCCAGCCAGATGTCAACAATAAAGCTGTGTCACACCTTAGCACACCTGGGTCAAGGGCTCCAGAATCCTGAAATCTATCTTTGTCATTGGAACTCAGGTAGCCAACCTCTGACTAAGGTTGTAGTAGACCAGGCTGAGTTGGGAGTTTCATCACCCCTCAATAATAGTGAACTTTTTCTCCACCATGCTAGCTGAGACATTTAGGGAATCTATTCCCTATATGTTCCTCCTTCCTGTTAGTATAGGATCGGAGGTATCATAATGGAGAGCCAGGCTTCCAATACCACTGGCTGGGAAGAAGGATGCCCTTGGTCCCTCATGATGCAGCAGGGACCATCTGGAGAGGTCCAGACCTGTACTTCTGAAGTTAGTGTTCATTCATTCATTGCTAGCATATAGTAACAATGGGGCTTTATAGGTTTTGTAATGTTGTTGGACTCAGTTATTAATATTGCTACTTTTTTGTATATTCTGTATGATCTTCTGCATAAATAGACATTCCATATAACCTGAGTTTCCAGACCTCAACTTGTAACACAGTGTGGAGCAGAGATGAGAACATGGCTCCTTGTTTGCTCTTTTACCAGTAGTGTGGTTTACTTGTAAACTTTCAACAGTAGAGCCCGCTGTTTTCAATGTTCTGAGAGGGTTAGTTTTTCTCAGCCTGGGAATGGGGACTTTTTGATACTGTGCTCTATCTGTTCTTATATCTAACATCTACTTTCGTCATTACATCATGCCAGCAAATCTTTTAAGCTGTACGTTTTGAAGTTATTTCTCTAGAACATTCTCCGTGATTATTTTGGCAATCTCTCGTTTATAAATGTATCTTCTGTTTGAGAAGATGAATCCTTTTTAGGTTTTCTAAAACCGTCACTATATTTTCTTAAGTCTATTTTTCTTCTTGTCTTCACTGTATCATGTGTTAGACTCCAGTATTGGGTGATACTTAGTTGTTGATTTTTATTGAAAGAATGTGGCGGGGGAGGGGAGATACTAAGAACTAGTTTAGAAGTAATTCATTCACAATCATGACTAACCATGATTATTAATAAACACAAATTGAAGAAATAAAAAAACAGAAGTTCCAAGGAATATAAGTAAAATAAATAACTTTTTTTGACAGTTTTGGGAATTAAACTTGGGGTTTTACACATGCTAGGCAACTGCGCTACCACAGAGTTATACTCCCGGTCGGAAGAAAAAAAATATTCAGGAAGGATCAAGTCTGGTTGAGGACAAAGGCTGTCTTTCCATCCTGTCTTCACATTGCCAACAAGGCAAGGATAGTGTTACCTTTGTGAAAGGGAAAAAAATCCTCTTTCATACTAATTACTAACCTATAAAATAACACATACAATTAAAGTAGAAAAAAAAAGCTGTTTTAGAAACACATTTATTTTCTTCTTAGATGAGAAAATTGCTTTCAATTATATGATATACACCTGTAACTGGTTTTCAACATCAATTTATGAAATTGATTGGTTTCCTTCTCTTACAAACAATCTGTAATCTGACATTACATAGAACTTTGATTCTGAAGGAAAGATAGGAAGAGTACCACAAGAAAAGAGGAAGAGAATGTTCATTGGAAGTCCAGACTAACTGTTACATATATACTTTAATCTTTCCCCATCGTCTTCAGAACTTTCTTGGCATTTGTCTGTGGAGCCAGGCTGATTTCCAGAGATGCTAGGTCACCTGCCATAGGCCACACATTGATTAATGACAAAGGCTCTGTTAGTGCTCAGTCTCCTGAGTTCCTACCCAGAGCCCTTAGTTAATTCACCCAAGGCTGTGTAAGACACTCACACATTAGTACAGACATCTTTTGCACTAACAGAGCCACACCACTGGAACGAAGATGATACCCAGCTGTATGAACTAATCATCCCCATTTGGTAAGGAATCCCCTGGGACCACCAAGGGTACCATGGTGCCTCCTCCAGCTTCCTGCTGTGCTGAGATGTCTTCTCCCATTTGCCACAATCAGTCTACAGCTCGCCACCCCTCAGGTGTGATTATGGGCTTGAGTGTTTGAAGTAGGAAAAGAATTTCTCAAACAGACGGAACTAATTTTCATCGCTGAATAATATGTCCTTTCTCATTTGCCTTCTGACACCTATGGGAATATATTAAAGACTCTCGGACCTGCCACATTTTACTTGGGAAAACAACCCAGTTTTGGAATCATAGAAGCTGCAAACACCCTGAGGAGGAGCAGAGCTTCACTCTTACTCTAGAAACTAAAATTACTGCTTAGAGTTTGAAGAACTTTACAGTGTGAATGTGGCATGAACATTATTAGAACAGAAATATTGGTAGCTTTTCAAAAAAAAGGATTTTTTTTTAAAAAGAGCAATGATCTTTTGACATGTTGAAATATGTAAAAACACATTCTCATGACTTAGTTTGGTTTCTCACAGATTTTTTTTTTTCTGGTTCTGGGCCTTCTGCTGAAGAAGGTGAAGGGAGGGAGTTAGACACAGTGAAGCAAGCTAGCAATCATGCTGATTTTAACCAGTAGGGTCAGGTTCTATTGTGTAGCACTCTTTTCTGTCCAAAACTTTGAGTTACCTGCATGTATGTGCTCCCATTTTATTGGAAAAAATATTGAAGGGGTTAAAGAGATCACTCATTATGTAAGTGCACTTTATATGTATGAAACTATAGGAACCTGAGTTCAAAACTCCAACTTTATGAAAATCTAGGTGTAGCAGGGTATGCCTGTAAACAAACACAGGCTATAGTGTACAAAATAGCAATTTCTCGGAGCTTGCTGGCCACCCAGCATAGCCCAAATGACTAGCCTTTGATTCAGTGAAACACTCTGTCCCAAGGAAATGAAGGGAGAAACTAGAAGAGAAAAAAGAATAAGAAAAAGACATTTGACATCCTACTCTGGCCTCTACATTCATGCACATGCAGCCATGTCCTCACAAGCATATCACACACACACACACACACACACACACACACACACACACACACACACACACACACACCACTGTATATATATAAAAAAAATCTTTAAGGGAAAGGCAGATGCTAATAATAATAGTTGTAGCTGGTACATTGCCTACATAGATGTAGCATTTTTGGGGTACCTACTTACTAAGTGCCTGCTGCTTGCTGCTGCCACAAAACCAACCAACCAACCAACCAACCAACCAACCAACCAACCAACCAAACCAAACCAAACAAACAAACAAACAAACAAACAAAAACAAAGAAACCAAATCAGGTTTTGATTTTTAAAATTTATATTTCTCTATGTTGTGTGTCTGTGTTTGTGTGTGTGTATGAGACAGAGACAGAGAGATATCAGACATGTAATAGACATGGCATGTCAGAAAAAGAGTTAACAACTGTGAGTACAGAACAAAGGTCTGGTTTTTGTTTGGCTTTGTTGGTGGTGGTTTATTTTTGTTTGTCTGTCTGTTGTTTACAGGGCAACCAACGAAAGCTCCAATCAAATGTGAGTTCTGAACTACAGAAAAACATTCCAGGAGGATGAACATCAAGTGCTGGATATGGGTGGGGTACAGGGAATGCCCCTAGTACATTTGACCAAAGATCGAAGATGCTTAGTTGGAGCCAGGTATGCCTGGGACTAGAAAGTGGGAAGACTTCCCAGTGGGGTAACACCATTAGGAAAATAGAGACTCGGGTCTGTGTGCCAGCTCTGATTAAAATTCACTGGAATTACTACAGAAGCAGTTTAATGTGATGAAAATCATCCAAGAAGCTAAGATTTCAACACTGCAGATCGCAAAGGTGTGTTGCGGCAGAATAAATGTCACTGTACAAAAACTGCTACCCATGTCTTTTCTTCTTCTTACCCCTTCCTTCAGACAGCCCATTGCTTGGTTCATGATTGTGTTGTGGCAAGAGTCAAGCCTGGATGGAGCTCTCTGCCCTGGAGGCTTTCCTACATATGTCACCTGAATGTAATGCCAGGTGGCAACGGAAATAAACAGTGTATTCCTCCAGTCATTGGATTGTTCTCTGTCTTATGAGGGAGAGGTGACTTTGATGACTATTGGAATCATCCACTAACTGTCAGCTGTGAGCAGTGTAGAAACTCAAACAGACACTAACATGGTGACAGGCCTGTGACAGGGCCCTGGATGAACAGTTCATGAACTTCTGCAGCCTCTGTTCCTTGCCAACAGCATGTCCTCTCAGATGTGTTGGCAGGGGCCATGTGGCCATGTGTGTGCTACAGCAGTGGACTTCTGCTCTGTCCTGTCATTCATTTAAGAGTGCAGAGATGAAGGAACATAGAAATCTTCAGCAGTCCTGCTTCTTCTAAATGGGGAATAATTTCCGAGACACCTGAACACAGACTATAAGGGACTATTTTTCTGTGGCTGGAGGCAGCAGCCTAGAAAGTTAAATGCAGACTGTAGGCTTGAAGTTCAGAACATCTGCATTATAGTTATTCTGTTTCCATGGGTATTCAGCAAACCACTGGGCTAACAGGAGGGTCCAGTTAAATACAATTGCGTGACCATGTTTTCCAAGATGTGCTCTTTTTCTGGTTTTGTACAGTACAGGAGATTGAAAAATCTCCCTCTATAATTATGAGATGTTAATTGTTTCAATAGAAGGGACTTTTTACTTCTTTTAATTGTCTATGTTTTTAGAAAGTTCAATGTCTTAATATCACAAGGCCAGAAAAATGTATTCTAGGCAATATTTTTTTTCTTATAAGATGGTTAGAAAACTGGAGAGCTGGCTGAGTGCTAAACACTTGAAACACTTGAATTCCTTGTGAACAATACTGCTTTGGTTCCTAGAGCCAACATTGGAAGATTCACACCTACCTATATAATTCCAGTTCCAGGGCCTCTGCCCCTCTCCTCTGGCCTTTGTGGGTACCTGGTACCCACATGGCTCACATGCATGCATTCAAGCAGACTACATAAGTACAAAGTTAGAAAAAAATTAAAAAGATACATAGAAGCCAGACAAAATTATCCAGACTCTTTTTGTAGTTATTGAACATGATACATAGATACCTCAAGTATGCCGAACTTGCTGAAGCAAAGGTCAACAGAGGGCTTGCTTGCAATAAATATTTTTTTTCATGCATTCTTATTGGTTATTAAATGTGCTTGTTTGATTTTCACCCTCTTGGATCATATGTTCAGGAACAGATAATGTGTACAATTAAATCTATAAAAATTTAATCTGAAAACAGCAGTATTGGAGGGAAACATCTTACTGGTGGATGGTACAAAAAAGAGGATTCTATATCTAAAAGAGCCTTTTCTTATATGTGTTATGGAATATCTGGCAACTTTTAAGCAGGAAAGCAATCATATTTGTATCCCACAAATTACAATTGGGCAGTGATGTAAAATACACACATTTATGCATATATAGGAAGAAGGTGATTAAGTCAACCAAGGCTGAGATAAGTACACGTCTACCTCCTGACTCTCCGAAAGCTCAGCTGATTACCTGTATGCTTGTCACCTACTTTATGTAATGCTCAAATAGAAATATGTGCATTGGTGTTGAATGGAAATGATTCCGAGTCTCATGAATCATTCAGTTCGTGATATTATGACAGCTGCGTGGCTTTCTGCAAAATTAAAGTGATTAAAATAATAAAATAAAATAAAATTTGAGCTCTGATTCGATCAAAGAGTCAGAGATAGACTTCAGGTTTAATGCTAACACAAACCAAGGTTTTGAAGGTTCTATCAAAGAACAATATAAATGTAAATTTAAATGACTATTTTATATATGTGAATTTATTTATCCATATTTTGTATGTCAAAATTTATGTATAGAAAGTGAAATAGAAACTCATATGAGAAGGATTCATAAACATAACTACATTACCACCATCATAGTCATCTATATAACTTACTTATCCTTTCCTGACTCTTGAGGGATTTATTTTGATGAAAATCCACTTTGGTATTCACAGAGGCTATGAGGTAATCTTCCTAATATCTGTCTTTTCCAGAAGATGGTTTTAGCCCTTACTTCTCCCTTCCTACTCCTCCATTCTTCTACAGGGGACAACTTCCTGAACAGAACATCAATAGCTCAGGCACTAAGATCAACAATTAATAAATGGGACCTCATGAAACTGAAAAGCTGAGGATATCATCTATGTGACAAAACAGTAGCCTATAGAATTGGAAAAGATCTTCACCAACCCTACAATCGAGAAAGGACCAACACCAAAATATATAAGGAACTCAAGAGATTAGACATCAACAAACCAAATAACCCAATTGAAAGTGGGGTACAGAGCTAAACAGAAAAATCTCAAAGGAGATATCTCAAGTGGCTGAGAACCACATAAAGAAATGTTCAACATCCTAAGTCACCAGGGCAATGCAAATCAAAACAACCATGAATCAGGATCAAGTTGACCATCTAAACAGTCCCATATCCCCTAAAGAAATAGAAGCAGTTATTAATAGTCTCCCAGCCAAAAAAAGCCCAGGACCAGACAGGTTTAGTGCAGAGTTCTATCAGACCTTCAAAGAAGATCTAATTCCAGTTCTGCACAAACTATTTCACAAGATAGAAGTAGAAGGTACTCTACCCAACTCATTTTATGAAGCCACTATTACTCTGATACCTAAACCACAGAAAGACCCAACAAAGATAGAGAACTTCAGACCAATTTCTCTTATGAATATCGATGCAAAAATCCTCAATAAAATTCTCGCTAACCGAATCCAAGAACACATTAAAGCAATCATCCATCCTGACCAAGTAGGTTTTATTCCAGGGATGCAGGGATGGTTTAATATACAAAAATCCATCAATGTAATCCATTATATAAACAAACTCAAAGACAAAAACCACATGATCATCTGGTTAGATGCAGAAAAAGCATTTGACAAGATCCAACACCCATTCATGATAAAAGTTCTGGAAAGATCAGGAATTCAAGGCCCATACCTAAACATGTTAAAGCAATCTACAGCAAACCAGTAGCCAACATCAAAGTAAATGGAGAGAAGCTGGAAGCAATCCCACTAAAATCAGGGACTAGACAAGGCTGCCCACTTTCTCCCTACCTTTTCAACATAGTACTTGAAGTATTAGCCAGAGCAATTCAACAACAAAAGGAGATCAAGGGGATACAAATTGGAAAAGAGGAAGTCAAAATATCACTTTTTGCAGATAATATGATAGTATATATAAGTGACCCTAAAAATTCCACCAGAGAACTCCTAAACCTGATAAACAGCTTCGGTGAAGTAGCTGGATATAAAATTAACTCAAACAAGTCAATGGCCTTTCTCTACACAAAGAATAAACAGGCTGAGAAAGAAATTAGGGAAACAACACCCTTCTCAATAGTCACAAATAATATAAAATATCTCTGCGTGACTCTAACTAAGGAAGTGAAAGATCTGTATGATAAAAACTTCAAGTCTCTGAAGAAATAAATTAAAGAAGATCTCAGAAGATGGAAAGATCTCCCATGCTCATGTATTGGCAGGATCAACATTGTAAAAATGGCTATCTTGCCAAAAGCAATCTACAGATTCAATGCAATCCCCATCAAAATTCCAACTCAATACTTCAACGAATTAGAAGGAGCAATTTGCAAATTCATCTGGAATAACAAAAAACCTAGGATAGCAAAAACTCTTCTCAAGGATAAAAGAACCTCTGGTGGAATCACCATGCCTGACCTAAAGCTTTACTACAGAGCAATTGTGATTAAAAACTGCATGGTACTGGTATAGAGACAGACAAGTAGACCAATGGAATAGAATTGAAGACCCAGAAATGAACCCACACACCTATGGTCACTTGATCTTCGACAAGGGAGCTAAAACCATCCAGTGGAAGAAAGACAGCATTTTCAACAATTGGTGCTGGCACAACTGGTTGTTATCATGTAGAAGAATGCAAATCGATCCATACTTATCTCCTTGTACTAAGGTCAAATCTAAGTGGATCAAGGAACTTCACATAAAACCAGAGACACTGAAACTTATACAGGAGAAAGTGGGGAAAAGCCTTGAAGATATGGGCACAGGGGAAAAATTCCTGAACAGAACAGCAATGGCTTGTGCTGTAAGATCGAGAACTGACAAATGGTACCTAATGAAACTCCAAGGTTTCTGCAAGGCAAAAGACACCGTCAATAATACAAAAAGACCACCAACAGATTGGGAAAGGATCTTTACCTATCCTAAATCAGATAGGGGACTAATATCCAACATATATAAAGAACTCAAGAAGGTGGACTTCAGAAAATCAAATAACCCCATTAAAAAATGGGGCTCAGAACTGAACAAAGAATTCTCACCTGAGGAATACCGAATGGCAGAGAAGCACCTGAAAAAATGTTCAACATCCTTAATCATCAGGGAAATGCAAATCAAAACAACCCTGAGATTCCACCTCACACCAGTCAGAATGGCTAAGATCAAAAATTCAGGTGACAGCAGATTCTGGTGAGGATGTGGAGAAAGAGGAACACTCGTCCATTGTTGGTGGGATTGCAGACTTGTACAACCACTCTGGAAATCAGTCTGGCGGTTCCTTAGAAAATTGGACATAGTACTACCGGAGGATCCAGCAATACCTCTCCTCTAGAAGATGCCCCAACTGGTAAGAAGGATACATGCTCCACTATGTTCATAGCAGCCTTATTTATAATAGCCAGAAGCTGGAAAGAACCCAGATGCCCCTCAACAGAGGAATGGATACAGAAAATGTGGTACATCTACACAATGGAGTACTACTCAGCTATTAAAAAGAATGAATTTATGAAATTCCTAGCCAAATGGATGGACCTGGAGGGCATCATCCTGAGTGAGGTAACACATTCACAAAGGAACTCACACAATATGTACTCACTGGTAAGTGGATATTAGCCCAAAACCTAGGATATCCAAGATATAAGATACAATTTGCTAAACACATGAAACTCAAGAAAAATGAAGACTGAAGTGTGGACACTATGCCCCTCCTTAGAAATGGGAACAAAACACCCATGGAAGGAATTACAGAGACAAAGTTTGGAGTTG
Organism: Mus musculus; assembly: GCF_000001635.26. Classification (NCBI taxonomy): domain Eukaryota; kingdom Metazoa; phylum Chordata; class Mammalia; order Rodentia; family Muridae; genus Mus; species Mus musculus. The sequence continues at coordinate 30,537,412 of NC_000074.6, read as the reverse complement.
AGACGAAAGGATGGATCATGTAGAGACTGCCATATCCAGGGATCCACCCCATAATCAGCTTACAAACGCTGACACCATTGCATAGACTAGCAAGATTTTGCTGAAAGGACCCAGATATAGCTGTCCCTTGTGAGATTATGCCGGGGCCTAGCAAACATAGAAGTGGATGTTCACAGTCAGCTGTTGGATGGATCACATGGCCCCCAATGGAGGAGCTATAGAAAGTACTCAAGGAGCTAAAGGGAACTGCAACCCTATAGGTGGAACAACATTAAGAACTAACCAGTACCCCGGAGCTCTTGACTCTAGCTGCATATGTATCAAAAGATGGCCTAGTCGGCCATCACTGGAAAGAGAGGCCCATTGGACACGCAAACTTTATATGCCCCAGTACAGGGGAATGCCAGGGCCAAAAAGGGGGAGTGGGTGAGTAGGGGAGTGGGGGTGGGTGGGTATGGGGGACTTTTGGTATAGCATTGGAAATGTAAATGAGCTAAATACCAAATAAAAAATGGAAAAAAAAAACAACCATGAGATTCCATCTTATACAGGTCGGAATGCTAAGATAAAAATCTCAAGTGACAGCACATGCTGGTGAGGATGTGGAGCAAGGGGAGCACTCCTCTATTGCTGTTGGGAGTGCAAACCCGTATAACTACTTTGGACATCAATTTGATGGTTTCTCAGAAAATTGGTCCATCCTTTGTCTTAGCTCCAAACTTTGTCTCTGTAACTCCTTCCATGGGCATTTTATTCCCTATTCTATGGAGGAATGAAGTATTCTTGAAGACTTAGAGGGACTTCTTTAGGCTGAGCATATACCCATTACTCTGAACAGTCATGAGTCTCTGCATTCACCCCTCTTCACTGGAGAGGCTTCATAGATTAAGGCTGAGAGTAGCATTTGTCTATGTATATAAACAAATCTACGTAGAAAGAGAATCTTTTATTAAGTGATGAAGTATTAGGGACAACTTCGTTAAGAGGGAGATCATACTAAAGTGATGTGCTGCTTAGTAGTCTGAAGGAATGAGAAGAACTTTCGATACCATACTTACTAATTGTAAAACTATTAAGATACACCTGGTGCATTGATATCCTAATTTGGCATAGTAGAGAATAAAAAAATGTCATTTATTCTGATTTAAGATTTCTGTATGCACAAAATATTATGAAATAAGATAATGTAGTGAAATATCCTGTGGAATTTGTCTGCTTCATATCTTGCCACTTTTTTCTCTCTTTGTATTTATATTTCCAATTCATTGTTCATTTTATTGATGTCTTTTAAATTTAAAAAAAGCATGAAGATGCACTAGTGTGTCCATTTTGATCTTGCACATAATATTCTTTTTATTGTTTTTCTCTTTTAGAGCATTATGAGGCTTAGTAAGCTTGAGTCTAGCTTACAGTGAAGAGCAGTTAGCTTTCTCAGAGTTCAGCTCCCGTGTCACTCACTGCTAGGTACAACTGGCAACTCTACCTTATAGTAACCTGGAAATGCAATAAATCATTCATTTGAGAGATGCTTCATTAAAGATTGCATGGCATTGCTGATGCTGGCCAGAATTTCCCAAAGGATCCGGGGAGCATTCATTTTTTTCTGTGCACCCCGTGGACATCATGTTTATTAAGTTTTATTTTTCTTTCAAGGGGAAAATCATGCCCAGTAATTATGTGCCTCTTACTTCTCAATTCATAAGAGATCCTCTGACAGATAGGGTGCCAATTATATCGACAGATCCTGGTCCTTGAATTCTACAGAGGCATGCCTGAGCCTTGGCCTCTCCCTCCTGCTAAGTGCAGATCATTAAAGCAGGTGGAGAGACATCTTCAAGAAAGGTACACAGCCAACAGGGTGGAGGGGCCAAGCATTCTTTTAATCATAATCTCCCCTCCAACTGAGCAAGTTCCAAGGATGAGACTCATGTAGAACAAGAAGTCTCAGAAGTACTGAGGCAGGAGAACACAGAGAAATGCTAAGAGAGGTTCCATACTGGGCTCATTGAAATGAGTTTGGCCAACATAAACATCCAGTTCATTGCATGGTTTTATGTTTTTTATTTGATTTTTAAAATGGAGTATCTAGAGGGCTAATGCCCAGGCTTAAGTATGGAAAGAGCTATGTATTTGCTTTGGGTCTTGTTATATAATTGGGAGTACTCAGGATATTGACTTGGCTAAACAACTTTGCCCAAACCAAAATAGCTACATGAGATTACTTACTCCTCTCAATATGCAAATATTAAATTTAGAGTTGATAGCCACTGTTAGGGAAGAGCTAATGGGCAGTTTAAAGTTTATGAGACTGTGTGAAATTTGTACAACTTTTCAAGAGAGCTCTAAAAATGTTTTGACATTGTGAAAAGATTTAGATATATTCAATCAACAGTTCCACAAGTAATTTTTCTTAAGAAAATATTTAGACAAGTACAGAGGCACATGCAAGAATGTTCATATCAGAGCTGACTACAATAGTTAAATACTGTAAGCCATTTAAATATCCAGAATTATAGGATTTGGGATAAGTAACATTAAGCTATTAAAATAACATCAATCTATGTCAACATGCTTCATACATCCAGTGAGAAGGCAGTTTACAAAACCACATTTGTAATGTGATTTTGTTTTTATCTGTTTGGTTTGCATAATCCATGTATAATGTAAGAATGTACAAGAAGATATGACCACCTAGTTTCTTAGTGTGATGGGCTTTAAAAATGTAGAAAAAAAAACCACTCAGGCATAGAAACCAAAAGAAAATAAGATCTTTTCAAAGGATAAATGCTGGTGATATTAATTTTTTTCTCTTTCTCTCTTTCATGTCTTGCCAGTATAATTTAAGTCTCCATGTTATACCTGGGTTTAAGGAGAGAACAAGACACAATTATCTATGTCAGTGATTCTCAATCTGTATATATCAGATATCCTGCATATCAGATATTTACATTACGATTCATAACAGTAACAAATTACAGTTATGAAGTAGCAATGAAATAGTTTCATGGTTGGGGGTCCCCACGACATGAGGAACTCTGCTAAAGGGTCACAGCATTAGGAAGACTGCTCTCCATGTTTTATTTATGGTTGTCAGGTAGCTGCTGGGTTTTTGCATCATCCTCATAGCTGCAAGAAAAGCTGCATGGGACCAAGAATGAAAGGTGAGGAAATTGAAAGTGGCAGAGATTATTTTGCAGCTTCAATAAGAAGATTTAATTCTTATAAAGCATATTTTATACCTTCAGCACACAAACACAACTTCTTAAGCAAGGTAGTTTACAGGTTTGTGTGGTTAAATGATTCTATTTATAAAATTTTAATTCTCGCTGTCAGGGAACATAGTGAAAGAATCTTCTCAGATTGGAGATTGAGGAGTTTGTATAGTTTAACCACAAGACACTGTCCCTCCCTGCTTCTGCTTCTGATGTACAGAAAAGATGCAAAAATAGAGGTAGAAAATAAGCCTTGGTTCTTATTTACCTTTAACTGGTGCTTGGAAAACCACTTTAAACTCTTTTGGTATTACTATTAGTTTTATTATATTTCCTTATCTGCACTCCATCAAAGACTGTAAAATTCACTTGTACATCCCATTTATAAAATCAGATTCCAGACTCCGTGACCTTTGAGGGCACATACGTTCAGGACTGAAGTGTCATGGTATCAAGAGGGTGGTTGGCAGTCAGTATTCAATGTAGATCAGTGTTACATCCCAGCTGTTGTGGGCATGTGACTTTATAATTTCAAGTGTTTATTATTTATTTATGCTAGGGATGGAACCCAGGGCCTTTGTGCATGGTTGGCAGGTTCTCTGCCACTTAGCTAACATCTGCGGCCCTAGGTTCTAAATAATTTTAATGTTCATTAACCCAATTAATATTCAAGATGGACTATGATATGCCAGTAGTAGTTTGAAGAACAAGATTAAGGTTTAGTCTGATAAGGAGCTCAGTTTATATTTTGAAGACATAGGAGAAAAATAAACACTCAAGTCTTTTTAGGCAGTGCAGAGTCCAGAGAAGAGAATGGTAATGCGAGGCAACTGGCAGCCATGGAGATTATGTCAGATCAAATTGTCAGAAAATTCTCCCCGAGAAGCTGGCAGCTGAGCTCCATCTGCTCTCAGAGACCTTGCTCTGTGACCTATGTCAAAGAGCTCAGGATATTCAGAAGTGGCTCAGGAATCTTTTTGTTTGTTTATCCTTAATAAATTCTCTTTTAGAATACTTTGAAGTTTATAGAAAAATTGTGAATATGTCACAGTATTCCCATGCGACTTTATTTTATGGTTACTGTTAACATATTATGTTAATGTGGTTCATTGTCACAGTGAGTGAATGAGTGAGTGAATGCACAAATGAATGAATCAGTGAATGAATGAATACTGGCACATTACCATTGACTAAATTCTTCTTTATTCTCTAGCTCATGTTTTGAATAGTGGCACTCTTTTTGAAGAGGTCATGGATATCAGGGCAGTAGGACCTGGCTGGAAGTCAGCTATTCTGGCCTTCATTATTCTTTGATAGTTCTGTCATTCTCTCTGCTTCCTTACAATCAACTGAAGCATTCTTCCAGGGATGATAATAACCAGTTAAACTCCCTGGAATTAGAAGCTACGTCCTTCCTTCTTTTGGTCTGTTGGGTATTCAGTCACAGAGATGAGGTGATAACAGAGGCAGCTCTTATTTATCACTTCCTAGGTCTCATCCAGGGGCCTAGATAGCATTTGGACAGCAAGTCTTTTTAGGGGTCTCTTGGCTTTAACAGTCACTCAGGCTTCTCTTGTTGTTAATAATGTTGAGATATTTGTGGAGTCTAATACATTGTTGACTGATCGTTGATCAGGACTTTTCTTCTGATAATTAGATTATGGTTCTACACTTGGGAAAATAAAGAAGTGAAGTGCTATTTCTAGGACATATAATATGCATATGAGATATGAAGGCATATGCAAAGACAATGAGGTATTATGAATGATGTTACCTTGGACACTTGAATGAGTTTTACATTTCATGATTTTGTCCACCTACCCCGGCCCTCCACAGTGCTTCATTTATAAAGTGGTCACTCACTGTGAGCAGCATATACTTAACAACTGAGGCATTAGAGTTTATGTCCTTGAAGGAAAAATAGGTGCATAAACTGTCTGTAATATTTATTCATGGGAAGGTCTGTCTATTTGGCCTCATTTTTTTTTCTTTATGGTTCAGTTTTGTAAAGCACCTTCAATGTGCTTTTATTTTATCAAATTAGTTAGTTTATTTTGTAACTTGAAATTTTCTTCTGGCTTCACACATCACAGAGTTTATGGCTTCTTTCAACAAGCCCTAATCATCATGACTAATTTTGTCTACTGTTATTTGTGATCGTTTCCTTAATTCCAGTACCAATCATCCAGGTTTATTGAATAGATTTTGTCATATACTCTGTAAACTCAGCCATTTCTCCTGGGTTTCTGATGTCCTTTATTAGACAGCAGAATTAGAAAAAAGTTTGCAATAGCATTTTTACTGGGGTGATTTTTTAAAATTTTAATCCTGCCAGTTGGTAGAGCAGTAAATCTCTCTCTCTCTCTCTTTCTCTCTCCCTCCCTCTTCCCCCATCTCTCTGTCTCTCATATGAGTTTGTGTGCACCCTCCCTTCACATTTAATTCACTATCTGAAAATTCTAATTTTAGCAGTGTGAAATCTACCTCCCATCTTGCACAGTTGATTGAATTATTTCACAAATTCCATTATAGATACACAGTACTTCTATGGACCATAATCTTGTCAACTAGAATGCAACGCTAACGGGCAGGTTCTTTTCTTCTTTTTCTTTGTTTTTTGGTTTTTGGTTTTTTTCATATGGTTACCACAAAATGAACTCAATGGTGTGTTTTTTTGGTTCTTTGCTTTTCTTTTTGTTTCTTTCTATCTTATAATACATTGGGCCTTGTGATGGTTTGTATATCCTTGGACCAGGGAGTGGCACCATTTGAAGGTGTGGCCTTGTTGGAATAGGTATGACCTGGTTGGAATGGGTGTGTCACTGTGGGTGTGGGTATAAGATCCCTGCCTTAGTTGCCTGGAAGTCAGTCTTCCACTAGCAGCCTTCGGATGAAGACATAGAACTCTCAGCTCCTTCTGTGCCATGCCTGCCTGGATACTGCCATGCTCTCACCTTGATGATAATGGACTGAACCTCTGAACCTGTAAGCCAGCCCCAATTAAATGTTGTTTTTTATAAGACTTGCCTTGGTCATGGTGTCTGTTCACAGCAATAAAACCCTAACTAAGACAGGCCTTTTTTCTTTCTTTTCCTTCCCATACAGATTTTTGTGCTTATAAATTATGCTTTCCAGTTTTGTATTATTAGGAGACTCTGTGCATGCTAATATTCATTCCTCTATGTCTATGTGTTTCTTGTGCTTTTGCTTGTTTTGTACTATTCAGGTTTCTTTGTTTTTATTTTATCTTATGTTATTATTTTTTAACACAAGAAAGGATGAAATTTGAGTGAGTTGGGAAATAAGGATGGTCTGAGAAGAGGTGGATGGATAATCATAATCAGAATACATTGTATAAAAATCTATTTTCAATTAAAGTTTGTTTTATTTCTAGGTGATTTTTTTTTATGGGAGAGGTCACAGATTTTATTTTTCCAAATTTAACATGATGAGTTTTATTTCAAGCTTTCTGATGCTTACATAGCAGGGAAATTAAGGAGGATTATTTCCCATCCTATCTGTTTAACTGGTATAAGGGTAGAAAAAAATGTTTGTGTGTGTGTGTTTGTGTGTGTGTGTGTGTGTGTGTGTGTGTGTGTGAATGAAAAATAGTGTATGTCACGGTTTCATTTTGGTTGCTGTGACAAAATACTTGGACAAAAACAACCTGGAGGAGAGGGAAGATGTATTTCTTCTTATATTTTTGGTTGTAAGCCTAGCCTTTAACAGCTGAGCTATCTCTCCAGCCCGATTTATTTCTTCGTATAGCTGAAGGTTATAGTCACCACTCTGGAGAAGTCAAAGTGGTAGAAACTTGAAACATCCCCCAAGCAAGAGCAAAAAAAGCATGAACGAATACATGATTGTACTTCTTTCTCTACTCTTAGCCATTTCAGGATACAAACCTAGGGGATGATGCCACCCATAGTTGCCTGAGTTTTCTACTTCTATTAATATAATCTATACAATTCCCACAAATATACTCACAGGTCAATCTGATCTAAATAATCCCTCCCAAATGACTACAGATTGATTCAAGATGATAAGTAGAGATAATGACTATTATGAGAAAGTATAAAAAAAGCTGTTCCTTATATGAAAAAAAGAAAAGGAATATGAAATTCATCAATTTGTTGATAATAACAACAGAGGGTGATGAAGACCTCACCAGCTTACAATAGATGATGAATTTTGTAAAAAAAGCAAAACTATGTTCTTTTCCTTAGTCTCAGCATGTATATACCCCAGACGTTTCATATTATATAGTTCAGTTGTATTTCATGTAGAATTAATAACTGTATAAGAAGGATCTCGGATGCTACCTTTTCTTGAGTCAAGATTCTACATGTGTTTAGAGTTTAGCTGTATTTTCTATCTCCTCCATTGATCTATTTCTAATTTCCCGTGTTGATGTCACATTTTTTTTCTTAAAGAACTATTTATTACATGTTGGAGCATCTTCTGGGTATATGCCCAGGAGGGGTATTGATGGGTTGTCAGGTAGTATACTATGTCCAATTTTCTGAGGAACCACCAAACTGATTTCCAGAGTGGTTGTGCCAGCTTGCAATCCCACCAACAATGGAAGAGTGTTTTTCTTTTTTCATATCCTCGCCAACATCTGCTGTCACCTGAGTTTTTGATCTTAGCCATTCTGACTGGTGTGAGGTGGAATCTCAGGGTTGTTTTGATTTGCATTTCCCTGATGACTGAGGATGTTGAACATTTCTTCTTGGCCATTTGCTATTCCTCAGTTGAGAATTCTTTGTTTAGCTCTGTACCCCATTTTAAAATACAGTTATTTTGTTTTCTGGAGTCTAAATTCTTGAGTTCCTTGCATATATTGGATATTAGCCCTCCATTGGATATAGGATTGGTAAAGATCGCCTCCCAATCTGTTGGTTGCCATTTTGTCCTAACGACAGTTTCCTTTGCCTTACAGAAGCTTTGCAATTTTATGAGGTCCCATTTGTCAATCTTAGAGCATAAGCTATTGCTGTTCTGTTTAGGAAGATTTTCCCTGTGCCCATGTGCCCTAGGCTCTTTTTCACTTTCTTTTCTGTTAGTTTCAGTATATCTAGTCTTATGTGGAGGTCTTTGATCCACTTGGACTTGAGTTTTGCACAAGGAGATAAGAATAGACACATGCTCATCAATGTTCATAGCAGCTTTACGTATAATAGCCAGAAGCTGGAAAGAACCCAGATGTCCCTCAACAGAGAAATGGATACAGAAAATGTAGTACATTTACACAATGGAGTACTACAGAGCTATTAAAAACAGTGAATTCATGAAATTCATAGGCAAATGAATGGAACTAGAAAATATCATCCTGAGTTAGGTAACCCAATTACAAAAGAACACACATGGTATGCACTCATTGATAAGTGGATATTAGCCCAGAAGCTTGGAATATCCAATATACAATTTACAAACCACATGAATCTCAAGAAGACAGAAGATACTTTGGTGTGGATACTTTGGTCCTTCTTAGAAGGGGGAAACAAAATACCCATGGAAGGAGTTACATAGACAAACTGTGGAGCAGAGATTGAAGATACGACCATCTAGAGACTGCCCAACCAGAGGATCCATCCCATACACAGTCATGAAACCCAGATACTACTATGGATGCCAATAAGTGCTTGCGGACAGAAGCCTGTTATGGCTGTATCCTGAGAGGCTCTACCAGTACCTGTCAAATGCAGAGGTGGATCCTTGCAGGCAAGCATTGAACTGAGCACAGGGTCCCCAGTGGAGGAGCTAGAGAAATGACCTAAATGAGTTGAAGGGGTTTGCAGCCCCATAGGAGGAACAACAATATGAACAAACCAGTACCCCCCAGAGCTCCCAGGAACCACACCACCAACAAAAGAGTAGACATGGAGGAACTCATGGCTCCAACTGCATATGTAGGAGAGGATTGCTTGCTTGTTGGTCATCAGCGGGAGGAGAGGCCTTTGATCCTGTGAAGGCTCTACAACCCAGTTTAGGGGAATGCCAGGGCCAAGAAGCAGGTGTGGGTAGGTTGGTGAGCAGGGGGAGGAGGAGGGGATAGGGGGTTTTCAGAAGGGAAATCAGGAAAAGGGATAACATTTGAAATGTAAATAAATAAATTATCTAATAAAAATGCAAAAACTGCAAAAAATTATTTACTTCATGTATATGAGTACAGTTCTCTTCAGACACATCAGAAGAGGGCATCAGACCCCATTAGAGATGGTTGTGAGCCAACATGTGGTTGCTGGGAATTGAACTCAGGATCTCTGGGAGATCAGTCACTGCTCTTAACCACTGAGCCATCTCCCCAACCCTTGATGTCACATTTTTAATTATTATAGTTTTATAGTAAGATGCTATTTTATTCCACATATTTTCTGTCTTATTTCTCAGTGAAGGGTTCTAACATGATAATAACAATAATTGGCTTATGACTTGTCAGTTTTCATGAGTAATCCTTTTAGGAATTTATTCTGAATTGTACTGGGCTTATATAGACAGTTTTGAAATACTTTTGAGTAAACATGTGTGTGTGTGTGTGTGTGTGTGCTAAGTTACATTTCAAAGTATTTTTCACCATTTTGAAATAGTCACACATTCACCAATGAGGCATTATATGGTAAGAACATGGAAAGGTAGGAGGAAAAAAATCATTAAAGTACAAAGAATGAAAGAATTACATTTATGTGATAGCATTATATGAAGAACATCTATATGCTATTTGGAACAGTGGTTACCAAACTGCAAGTCATGATCCCTCTGGGAGAGGCATATCAGATATTCTGCATATCAGATATTTATATTATGATTCATAACAGTAGCAAAACTACAGTTATGAAGTAGCAACAAAATAATTTTATGGTTGGGAGATCACCACAACATGAGGAACTATATGAAAGGGTTGCAGCACTAGGAAGGTTGAGATTTAGAATTATTTATAACTAATTTAACTTTATAAGTATTTATGTCATAAAGGGTTAAAACAAAAGTGATCCTGTGTGTAAATTCTTTAAGAATTACAGAAAAATGCATGGTTATGTGCATGACTCAAACAAGGAACGAATACCTGTGGTTCATGAGTTCTAATACTGTGAGACTCAAGTTTGGAATGCCTACATGATGGAAAGAGTAATAGAGAGTTCGAAGGAGAAACTAAGGGCCACATAAGCCAGGCACTTATGTCAGGGTAGACCTGTGGTTATACTCAGGGAATCTATGTATATGTTCTCCAAATCCAGTAGCTAGACTACTAAGAAGAAAGGGAATTGTGGTTTTAATTTCTTTTTTCTGATATTATTTTAAATGTACATTGTATCTTTTTGAGAAGATAGCTTTCAGTCTGGTCTTCTTCTTCTTCTTCTTCTTCTTCTTCTTCTTCTTCTTCTTCTTCTTCTTCTTCTTCTTCTTCTTCTTCTTCTTCTTCTTCTTCATTATTTTATTTATACACTTTACAGCCTGATCAAAGTCCTCTTATTCCTTTCCTCCTAGTCCTACCCTTACGTCTCCTTCCCCCATTCTCTCCTCCAGGTCTCTGAGGAGAGGAGGAGGCCCTCCATGGGTATCTACCTACTGTTGTACATCAAGTCACATAGGAGAAAGCACATCCTCTCCCACTGAAGCCACGCCAGGTGGCCCAGCTATGGGAAAGGGATCCAGAGGCCCACAACAGAGTCTGAGACAGCCTCAGCTCTAATTGCTAGGGGAACCATATGAAGAACAATGCACACATCTGCTACAAAATATATAGGGGCCCTAGGTCCAGCCCATGCATAGTCTTTGGCTGATGGTTAAGTCTCTGTGTCTAGGATAGTTCACACTGTAGGACTTTTTGTGGTGTTGTTGACCACTCTGGTACCCTCATTCCTTTCCTGTTCTTTTCCACAAGACTCCCCAAGTTGTACCTATTGTTTAGCAATGGAGATGAATCTCTACTTGTTTCCATAAGCTGATGGATGAAGCCCCTCAGAAGTTTGTTTCTAACGTTGTCTTGCTGGTTTCACTGTCAAAGCTCAACTCTATCATTTCCAAGTCTACAGTTGCATGTCCACAGCCACTAGAATTAGCAATGTTCTGACAGTTGCTTGCATCCAGTGACTTCTTTGTTTGATCACTGAGAGATATGGGGTATTTCCTTTATGCCTTCTATCACCAAATATTTAAGAAAAAGATGTCTATATTAACTTCTAGCCTTTTAAATTGATTTATATTAATTGAACAGAGTTCTTTAGCAACAGATAATGTGATCTTGACCCCTGCAGCAATGAAATGAGTGGGTATTACTCTAAATAAAATAAGCCAGACACAGAACTGCAAATGCTGTGTGACCTTTCTCATATGTAGAAGCTGAAATATCAGGATCAAAGGCAGAGTAAAGATTTAGAAGGATATGGGGCATAGGGGAAGATAAAGGGTAGTTGGAAAGCAGACACTAAAACACAGCTAGATACCTTAAACTATTTGTAGGGTTCTGTAGCATAGAGGGATGACTGCAGTTCACAATGAGCTACTCCATATTTTAGGAAGAACAGAGTTAGTTTCCAAGCATAAAGAAATGCTGATTGGTTTAGCTTGGTCAGCACTTGCTTCGTTCTTGTTGAAATACTATAATGTACACCTTTGTGTCATTAATACAAGTTAATACAAAATTAAACAGTGGAAGCAAAGACATTTAGGTGAAACTCAATTCCCAATATAATATCACAAAATTGCTTGAAAATGTGGCAAGGCACATCATCATTGCAGCAACTTTGAACTTTAAAGCAACTCGTCCATTCTCTCTCCGCACATTATACACCAGAGTATGTTGTTCAAATATTTGATGTAATTCAGCTGCTTCATTTCTACTGTGTGAAACACACTGCAAATGGTCTAATGGTCTATTGCCATTTACGCAGGTAGCTATTTTCTCTAACAGTTGAATAGTGTATGCATGAGTAACATCTCTCATGGACACTGAAATATTTGAACAACACTCTGTGTATTTTAATAAGATGAAACAACCCACATCTTTCACTGCCTAAGTACCAAACACTATTTGTAAAATTATCTTTTGAGCAGGACAGATTTGGGATACCACATTAATAGGTTAACTCCAGGCTGTGCCTTCCCAGGCAGAGGCATAAGGAGCTATATAGTAGTCCATGGGATGGGGAGAGGCCTTATTCCTTCCAACATTGTTGGAGGTGGTCTTGACATTTTTAAATTTGTTGTGCCCTCTCCTCTTGTCTAACTGCTAGGGCATCAGCAAATGTGTTCTTCTTTCTGTAACTTCAGTCCTCTGGTGGCTTTACCAATGCGAGGCAAGTTCTAGAAATCCAGCAACTAAGCCACTTCTGGGATATGGTCGGGAAAACCCATACACCTTTTTAAACAAATCAGAAGGGGAAATAATATAGTCAGATTAGGTGCTTTTTAATTTTTCTCTCTGGAGGTAATGTGGGAATTACAAGTTATAGTAGAGAAACTAAGAGTTACTCAAAATGTTTATATAGAACCAAGTTGAAAAAGAATACAGGCGTCTTAGAGGTTGGGCCCCAAAGAGACTTTAGGAAAACAACTTCCTATCTATTTCATCACTATGGAAGCAAATATTACCTGGGTAACTTTATGCTTACCCCCCCCCTTTTCTTTTTCCTTAAGAAAGGTATGTAGTGGGCTGGTGAGATAGCTCAATGATTAAGACTGGCTGCTCTTCTCGAGGTCCTGAGTTCAATTCCTAGCAACCACATATGGTTGCTCAGGCCCATCTATAAAGGGATCTGGTGCCCTCTTCTGGAATGTAGGTATACATGCAGACAGAGCACTCCTACATTTAAAAAAATACATACATAAATGAAATTTCAAACACAGAATATATAAAACACACACACACACGTGTGTGTGTGTGTGTGTGTGTGTGTGTGTGTGTGTGTGTGTGCGTGTGTGTGCATGTGTGTGCCTATTTGAGTATATGTGCACCCTATGGCTGTAGAACCCTGGAGGGCTAGAAGAGAGTATTGGATCCCGATGGAAATTGAGTTACAGTAGTTTTTTGAGCTACCATTTGAGTGCTGGCAACTGAAGCCAAGTCCTCTGTGATGCTTGTAAGTTCTGAACCACACCTCCAGCTCTGCCATTTCTTCTTCTCATGACAGTAGTCTTTGAGGATGGAGAGGCACTTTCCTCCTGTCCATTCAGTGCTGTAATGGGGGCTTTGGGAGATGCAGCTTCCCTCTCCCAGCTTGCTGAAGATCCATGGGCTTTCGTGGGGAAAAAAAAAGTCCAGACGATAGTGTAACCCAGTGCCTGCACACTGATGGAAGAGGGTAGTTTCAGCTCCATGTAAATCTCTGTGTCTTTTTCTTTCAAGGATCCTAGATGCCAAAACATGGCAAGAGATGGGCCATTGGTACTGATTTCTGACCCATTGAGAAATACTGGAAGTCTCCTGAGATGCAATTCTAGGGAAATTTATAGCTCAATTTTGCTGACCCGCCTGGTTGAGACTGGAATCAAATGTATTATTGCATTGTGCAATATTTCTTTCTTTGGGGGACAGTTGACAGATCATGAAGGAGGCCCTGAAAAAAAATAAACATCAGAATCTGTCCACAACAATGTATCAACGGGCAAACATCCTGGAAGCAAAGAGGTTGGAGGAAACTCCGTTTCCCAGGCATCTCTGTTTCTGCGACTGAAAACTCAACTGAAAAAAACAACAATTTAAGCCCAACTGCAGGAGATTCAAATCAATTCTTATCTAGTTTTTCATTGTTAAGAGTGGAATCTTTGGAGATATTAATTCACTATTCTTTGCAACTGCCACATAAATAGAGAGTAAGGATAGAAGCATGCATTTCATTATCTGTGTTTTGTCTGGAGAATAGAGAAGTGTCCGAGATGGTTTTCATGCAGACTTGCTCAAGCAGAGTGTAGTGACCTGGGAGTTTTGCTTACACTGCAGGGAACAGGAAGAGAAGGAGGGGGGAATTACAGACTGACCAGCTGTCTGGGAGACATCGGAGCTGATTTCTTCTGAAGCAGGTTGCCAAAATCTTGTTGATGCAGAAAAAAGTTTGGAGGGTAAACTGCAAAAGGGATGGACAGCGGGAGGAGGGGGACGATGGTTGATGAGTGTGTAGTGATGGTTGTCCGTTTCCTCTCTAATTGGCAGTTAATTCCAGTTCCTTTGTTAAAATCCGCAGACACTATGCTTCCATCACAAATTAATCAGCGGAGTCTAAAGCAACAGGGGCAAGAGCAGAAGATGTAGACGAGTGAGCGTCTCTCCATTTCAGCTGACATCCTGCCAATTAGTGAAATCTGCTCTCTACCTCAGCTGTGCTTCCTTCGTTTGAAACATCCAGAGCATTGTCATGTTAGGATTAAAGAGCAAAAAGGGAAGCAATGCAGGAAGGCATTCTGTTAGTTTCCTAGGGCTACCATAACAAAATATCTCACACTGGCTGGCTTCAACTATAGTAATTTATGACCGCTCAGTTCTGAAAGCTAGAAGTTCAAAATTAAGGTGTTGCTGAATTCCGTTCCAGGCAGGAGTCAGGTGGCAGTGGGGTTTGTGCCTAACCTCCTAGTCTCAGGGTCCACTGGCACGACTGGGTGTGGAAAACATTCTCTTTTTCTCCTTTGCTCTTCTGGTGGAAATCACTTACCCTTCTTCCGATTGGAAACTCCTTGTAGGTAGACCACTTAAAACTTCCTACATGTTAAGCACCAAATATTACAAACACAAAAAAGATGGCCAGTTCAATATACATAGGACTTCTCCAGGTGAATAAATTTGAAAAGTGCCCAAGTAGAAGGGTGCCTACAAAAAGTGCCCAAGTAGAAGGGTGGTCAAAGATAAAGCCATATTCAAAGGTCTGTGCATAAATATTTTTAAGTGAAAACATTTTAAGAAAAAATCTTTTCAGTTGATAAAGAATATTAAATATAGTGATTTAAATGCACCCTTTACTTAGCAGAAGAACAAAACAAGGTCAGAAGTTTTGCGTGTGAATTTCAGAGATTGAACTCTAATGTACTGCAGATATCATAGCTGAGGCTCTGGTCATACTGAAACCAATCTTCTTGTATTTTTAATATTTAGAACATGATCTCTATCTCTCCATCCCCATCTCTATCTCTGTATCATCTCATTATGTATCTATGTATCTGTGTATCTATCTACCTATGTTTCTATGTATCTATCTATCTACCTACCTATCAATGATTAAATGCCCTCTATGGACTGTGTTAGAGAAAACAGATACTATCAAACATAATTCTTTAACAAAAAAAGCTCTTGTATTCTAAGCAGCATAGCCCAGCTTTTGCTAGAACTAAATGATTTCTCTTCTATAGTGAACCATTTACTAATTCCAGGACTCTTCTAGAACCAGGTCTCCCTCAGTCACACAGTTCTGTTGCTGATTTAACATAGCCCTTATCTATCTATCTATCTATCTATCTATCTATCTATCTATCTATCTATCTATCTATCTATCTATCTATCTATCTATCAATCATCTGTCTGTCTATTATCTATTTATCTATCTATCATCTATCTATCTGTCTGTCTATCATCTATCTATCTATCTATCTATCTATCTATCTATCTATCTAAACTTTTTGTTAGGAACATGGAATAAATACTTCCCTTTGGGGATAATTTTCTTAGGAAATAGGTGAATGTACTTGGAGCATGATGCAAAATTACAAACAAGTCTCTGATGTTGGAAATTATCCCCTGATTTTATTCATATTTATCACACTCTGAATATCTTAGGAAATGAATCACATCACATGGTTAAAATAATCTCTATATTTTAGTTCTTGGAGTCCTGGTAGGAATGAAACTAACCTTCCCATCTGTAAACAGGAATTGCAGGAGAGAATGAAAAAAGAAATAATAAAAATTCAAAACATTAACTCTTCACACGCACACACACACACACACACACACACACACACACACACACACACTCCCACCCCCCAACTCTCTGATATTTCCTGAATACCAAATGTCTAAGGTTACATAATATATACCTGCATTATGGAATGTTATTCAGAAAAGATGGGTTGTCAGGGTAATATTCACAAGTTGCTGACTAATTTGCATGGAGAAGGTCTGCATTTGCTGATATTTCATCCTTTGTCACTCATGCTATGACATAGATTCATGGCAGAGCTTGAAGAAGTTGAGAATCGCTCATTCTCTTCCTGGAGTTGCAGACACAGATCAAGGGATGCGCTAATTCTCACTTGTAGATCTGGAAACACTCTGGAACCTGGGAGTCCTTCAATTACACCTGTCAACTGTGTCAGAGTTGGCTCATTGGTTTTTAGGTCCATGTGTAGAAATAGTCTTTCCCGTCTTTCCAGATGCTTCAAATTTATAAGCAGAGGCAAACCTACAGTCTCAAGTATGAAAAAAATATTATTGAGCATCCTCTAGTCATTTGAGCAAATGTGTTTGGGGGTCAAAGGGGTGGGGGTGGAAGGGAGGAAGATTGATCTCATCAGTGAGGTGCACTGCCAGTCAGCTAGTGGAGAGAAGGAGTAAAAAGAGGGGCAGGAATCTTCCAGAGTTTGTTTATAATATGTACTTATATGACCTGACAGTCTCACTTTGCAAAATTGAATTAATAAATCATCTACAGTACTGGATGGAATAGTTAATACACTTTTTGTGCCCCAGCAGAGAGGAAAATGGCCCTGCTTTCCATAGCTTTATGACACATTAAGCCTAAATAGAATTAATGATTGAACTGTTGAATCATATTTAGTGGGAAGAACTCTACACGAAGGCTGGGTGAGCCGCAGAAATACATAAGAGACTTCTTATATTATTAGAAATAGTTTCTTACTGTCTCGAGGAACTTTTTCTAGTTGTTCAAATAGCATTACTCAATGGCACAACTATGTGTCTTTGTATGTATGTATTGGCAATTTTTTATATATATCCAAACTATTATTAAAAAACCACAAATAGTTTATTGCTACTGTTGTATATTATTACACTATCTATTAAAGCCTTGAATATTTTAAATGCATACATGTTGTATGAGAGGATAAAGAAGGGAGTGAGTGGGAGGCTTAACAAAGGGAAGAGAATGAAAGACTCAAACAGAAAAGGAGAATGAACGTAACCTCCGGGGCCTTTCTGTTGACTACTTGGAAGAATAAGTCACTGTGCATCTTTCTCCTTCACTTATATCTCAAAGAGTAGAAACTAGCAACTCAAGCTTTCTTCCCTGTTGCTAGAACAGCTATTTATTGAAATGTGAAGTGCATCACACCAAATGAATAATTTAATCATAGTTCTAATGAAATACCTGATAACATTTTCAAGTTATCTACACATGTTCATTTCTCTCCAACAATGTTGGGACTCTTCTTTCCTCAGTCTACATTCTGTTTCTGAAAATCCCATTTCTGTGATCAGAATATGTTTTCTTTTGTCTTGAACTGGAGGATATGAAATTGATCACAGAGTTTATTCTGTTTATTCCTCTGAATGGGTTAGTAAAGGAACCCAACACCAAAGTGCTTTTGGGTTTCCTTTCACAATGTGCATAGTTTACAAAGATGTATGTGTACTGTGCTCTTTACCAATGTCCAGGTGTTTTCCAGTATCTGGAAAAGTACATTGCATTGAAGCATACACACTCCAGGCACATATGTCCCCTACCTCATTAGACTTTTATTTTAAGTGCCAAGATTTTATTTTCCTCTGCCTTTTAAATTAATATATTAAAAATGAAGGAAGGAAGTAGATATGAAAGCTAGGGGAAATATTTTAACATTTATTAAATTATATTTAACTAGAGACCCATTAAAAAACAAATATAAATTGACAAGCAAGAAAGAGGAGACAATCTCCTGAATTCCCTTCTCTCTACTCATAACAGTGATGTCACTGGCATGGTTTGAGTTGAAGTCATCTCCACAGACTCATGTATGGAACACTTAGTCTCTTGCTGGTGCTGATTTTGGGCAGTGATAGAATCATTAGGAGGTATGGCTTAACCGACGAAGTAGGTCATGGCAGGATCCTTTGTTAATCGTTCCTTTCCTTTCTTTCTCTGCCTTCTGTATCTTATCTGAAGAGCACTTTCCTCTACATACTCCCACCAATAATATTGGACCTCAAATGTATGGGCCCTAGTGAGCCTTGATTAGATTCTGTGAAAACATAAGCAAAAGAATCACTCTCCACCCATGTATTTTTAAAATATTCTCACAGGCATTTTGGTCACAGAAACACATAAGTAACTAGTAAAATAACATTATATACCTCTTGGTATAAAAAATGTTTTTCTAGTTCCTTCTGAATGTTAATTACCAGTGGCAATATTTAGAATACCAGGACATTGAATCTAGGAAGAAAAGAGAACTTTGTAAGTCCTTAGATCACTCCAGTTTACTACCATAGAGTCTGGTTAGAGAAAGAAGGCAGAGTAACCGAGTACAATACACTAATTCCACAAACCTGAGCTAGATGTATAAATCATTAGCATGTATTAAATCTCTGTGTTGGAAACTTGGAAAATGTAAGTAGAAACACCAATTATCTTAAAACCTCTAGCTTCACTTGAGTGCTAACCTGGTCCTTATGGGAGCTAACCTGGTCCTTAGATAGCATTTCATAAATATTACCTATTTCAAAATAAAACACAAGAACATCTGTGGTTTCTGTTGCAAGCTAAAACAATGATCACAAGAACCCAACAAACACAACATTTTGTCTTCTTTCTGTATCCTAAAGTAGTTATTGAGTATACTAGATTAATTAGATTTTTTTCATCCTGTGGTGCACAGGGAGTGAACACTAGTTTCAGTCCATCATCTAGTCTTTTCCCAGATCTGGGTATGATGCCATTGCTAAGTTAATTAATCCCACTGAGATTTCTCTCCAAATCAGATTTTTGCCTTATTGTTGACAACTTAAATTGATAGTGACGTGGAAAGCTCTTTCAATCCCCAACTTATCATTTCAGAGCAATAATAGATTATAAATCAATCAATTTTTGACATAATAATCATGTAGATGTATAAGAAGGAAAAAGACACAGATGTGTGATTTATTAGATTTTAATGTTTTGTTTTCTACCACTTGGATCTCCAGATAGTAATTGATTTAGTTTTCTTAACCAAGGACCCTAAAATCCATGGTTTATACATCCTTGTCAACAAATAGGGTGAGTGAGAAAGCTAACACTAGCTTGCTCGTGTATTGAATAGGAGAAAGTGAGGCGTGTGCAACAGGAGATCATTGAGAAGAAGTAGATACAAACTATGACATTTTCTTTCAAAACCTGAAGGACTCTTTAGTATTTATGACTTCACAAATTTTCAAGCATCACTTATGTAAGTAGAATGGTAACCAGTAGCCTATAAGACATCTGTTTATGAAAAAATAAATGATGCAGGTATGTAGAAGGAATGTCATAGCCAGGGTGTACTGATGATGTTTCTAACAAGAAGGAAAGCAGATCAGATCTTGGAGGTAATCAGAGTTCGCAGAAAGAGCTGGCTGTATTTTCCTACAGACACAGAACTAAAAAGTGAAGTAGAGATAAAAATATAGAGATATAGACAGAAATAGAGATGACCATCCTCTATATGTAATATATATGACCTATGTATGTTTGTTTGATGAATATATTTATCTATCATCTATCTATCTGAAGAGAGAGAGAATGAGAGAGAGAGAGAGAGAGAGAGAGGGAGAGAGGGAGAGAGAGAGAGATTGATTTATGGAATTAACTCATCTTTATTATAGAGCTACCATATTTGAAATCTGCAAGACAATTCACATGCTAGAAACCATTGAAGAGCTTAGGGTTGGAGTTTGTAGGCAGCAGTTCCTTATACTCAAGGAAACTCACTTAAGGAAAGTATGCTTATAACTTGCCAGATGGGTAACATTATCATTATTCATGTTTTTAAACATATGAAGACAAACTTAGAAAAGCTAAATATTCTTTTTTCATTGTTAATAATCTAAATATTCATATTTGAGTCTTAGCTCTATTTCTTTGTTTGCAGCCCCTGTTCTTATCTCTCTACCACCTCTTTGGTTTCCTGCAGCAAATGACACTCTGTGATTTCAGAGGGCTCATAATGACAATGAGAAATCATTATATGTAGACAACACTACTGATTATGAATGGCAGTATATGAGACAGATAAATGCTGTGCAAAAGGTAAACAAAAAGGAACACTTAGATGCAGCAGGTTGAAAGTAGACTATTCTAGCCACTGAGAAGTCAGTATGGAGATTCTCAGAAAAAAACCTAAAATACAGTTGCCATACGACCTAGCTGTAGCATTCCGGAATTTCTGCATAAATAACATCAAATCAAGATACAGAGAGATACTTCTCCACCACAGTTCACTGTTGCACAATTCACACTGGTTAACTCATGCAACTAGGTGAGGTGTCCCTCAACAGAGGGATGGATAAAGAGAATATGATGTATACACAATAGAATTTATTCAGATATAATTAATGAAGTGATGTTAAATTTGCAGGAAAATGGATAAGAGAGGATATCATGCCACTTAAAGTAATCCAGTCTCAGAAAAATACAATTTATCACCTCATTTTTGGACTCCAGATTTTACAGAGACACACAACATCCTATGTATAGAGATGACATGAAATTAGAAAGGGAGATGTCTGGGGAAATGAAAAGAAATCGGAGGAACAGGGGAGATGGAGGGGAGGGTGGGAAATACCAGCAGGGATAGAAGCAAAGTACATTATAGATTTCTGTGCAGTTCAGGACACTCAGTTACATATATATATGTACATATATATATATGTGTGCAAATAAGGAAAAAATACAAATTATTATTTACAGCAATCGTGGCTAGATGGGAGATGCCTATTTAGGAACTTTTCTGAAGCAGGAGGATCTTGTGTATGTGTGTGTTGTTCAGTACAAGACAAAAAGCAAGAGAAAACATAAGGCAGGAGACACAAATGATGAAAGACAACTAAAGGACAAGGCCACAGGGCTTGTCAGATGTGGGAGCAAAAAGAAGCATTGACAGACCGTTCTTGCCCTTGGACTGAAGACAGGTCTATGTGCATAGATAGCAGACCTGCTTTAAATGAAGGGTACAGATGCAGGGAGGAGCACTGTTAAGAACAAGTTGAAGGAATAATGGTAATCTTGTCCTAGAGAAGGTCCAAATGTAGATGCCATGTAATGGTGACTGGACATACAGGTGTAGGCATGCGCTCCCTGACGTCCAGTTCTGTCTCTGTCTTTGTCACCTGTTTTGTAGCTGGCAGGCTCTCAGAAAACGGCATCTGTGTCACCTCTGTAGGAAAGGCTTTCCTTACTCTCATCTCTGAAGGACTCCTAGGTTCCTCTTTATTTAATGACTTCACAACTTGTTAGTATTTGATTGGTGCTTGCCTTGTTCTCTTGCTATAGGCACAGCTCATGAGGGTACTTCTCTCATATTCTTACCACTGGGTTTCTTAGGTCTAACACAGTACTTTTTGGCCCATGATAGGAATCCATGGATGAAAATGTACTCAACAAAACTGCTACCAGCTACTCTCTATTGTTTGACAGGTGTGTAGCGTGGGTCATAAAATTGAACTTCTTGTGCCTCTATTTTATCCTTTGTAGAATGGAAAGCATGTTTCTATTTTGTCACAGTGTCTCATGAGCATAAGAAAATCAAAGAATGTGCTGAACAAAGGATTATTTTAGATTATTCCTCATATAATGAACAACAGTTATTACTGTTGTTGGGTATGGGATTTCTAAGGCTTGGCGTGGATACTAAGAATTGTAGCTAAGATATCAAAGGGGACTTTTCAAAATGGAAACAGAAAGCAAGCGAGGGTGTCCACTATAACTGAGAGATTTGTGCCCACTCAAACTATTATTGGGCAATGAAGACAAGAGAAAAGTAACCCCAAATGGAAAGGGATCTGGAAAATGCAAACATCTGCTTTCAAGGGAAGGATCAACGGAATTCATAGCAAGTATGCTCACTGTCTTTCAGACACATGCTGTCACCAGAACTGGCCTGCTGCAGTAGGGAAGTCCCTGTGGACCCCACATCTCATCAGATGATGCAGCTTAATACCAAGAAGTATTACCTATTAATCAAATTTAAGGTTCTAAAACTAGAATCTGGGAGCTGTAACCTCAGTCACTTTCCCCCAGGTAAGTAGGACTGTGTTTTTCTAGAAATTGCTTCAAGGTGTCCTGAGATTTCTATAATCTAATCACAAGAAATGATGGCCAGTACTTTATTTGATGGGGGCACGTTGGTGCATCTTTTCTCTCCTTCCATTACATTTCTTCCCAGATAATGAGGCTCCACAGGCCCTGCATTAAAAGACAAAAACAAAGCAAAACAACCAGAAAGTATTATTGCTACCACAAAGGGAGAAAGTAGAGACAATTTGGTTTCCTGTGGGCTTTTTATGGTCTGGGAAGAGCTAGGACTTTGTTGGTGTAAAAGATTGGAAGGTGAAAAACTCAGCTTGTGACTTTGAATCTGGTAATCCAGCCAGTCAGCTCTAATATTTCAGACAAATCTGTAGGATCCAACCAAAACCACATGCATAGTGCTTAGCAGTGTCCTGAGATTTGCCCAGTCTATTTACCAACACTTATACCACACTCCATTTCGACCTAAAATGTCTTAAATATTGCAATTTTATTCCAGCCAGACACACATTTATACATGGAAGATACATATTCTTTTATTCACCTTTGACTAAATAGAAACATCAAAGATGTTATCATTGTATTTTTTTGAAGATTAGTTATTTGCTACCCTCTTAGTTATTAATAATGCATAAGCAGAGAGGTCTTTGGCTCTTTGTGGATGGTTTATTTCTTTATTCTTCTGTTTCCTCAGCATGAAAATTTATCAAAGCCACCTCTCTAATCTATTGTTCTTTGCCTTGAATCCTTCTTGTCAGATGCTTATCTTTGAGGTTTTAAGCTTTTAAAAACAGTCTTTTAATCTCCCTTTATCACTTTGCTGTGTATCTGGTTACAAGCACTCGTAATGTCACCCTCTGCTCTTTGTTTACATCCAGGTCTGAATGCTCAGATAAAAGGTAGCTGGCACAGGGGCAAGTATTTTACCTGCAGCTCTTAAGAAGCACACATGGTACAAGAGACATGGTCCATGAGTTTCTCAGAGACATTTACTTAACTTTATTTTATTTTATTTTATTTTATTTTATTTTATTTTATTTTATTTTATAGAACTGAATTTCCAATCCTAACCTCACAACTGCCAAATCCAGTTTCCTGATCCTGTTTTTATCCTACACCCCTCTTGACATTTCACAGCTGAGAAGAGCATGTCTGATTTTCCCTTGACTCAGCCATTATCTACCATATACTTCAGCTGCTGGGTCTTCAGCTGAATAAAAGTAGAGAAGACGTTTTATGGCTTACCACCACGTTCCCTATGGTACCTCTCCACTACCCAGCCAAGGCTGAAATCCGCCGAAAGGTCTGTGCCCATATTTTTCTGCTATATACTAATTTCTTGTTTGATGCTTGAATTTCCCTTCTACCCCGTTCTTGGACCGGTGCCTAGTCTGAGCAATGTCAGTTATGTTTCATCCTTTCTTTCCTGCATTTACTCATATACTTGAGCACTTGACAGTCAGTGGTCCTTAAAATTGGCTGCACATTGGAATCATTTAGGAAACTTTAAAATATTTCCAGTGCCTTGATGCCCACCCCTCGCCAATTAAAGGAGGATTCGGGATTGATTTTCTCCCTGGAGGATTAGAAGGCACAGTAGTGATGGGAAACCACGGTTAACCCATTCTTAGCTCTATTCTGTGAGATCAGTGCCTAACTGGCTCTAAGGCAGTGCTCGCAGAAGCCCTTTTACTGTCTCTGAAGTTCAGCTCACGACTCTCAGGTGCTTTGTGTAAAGGTCAGCACTAAACATCCGACTATCAGACTTAATCCACCTTCACATCCAGTTCTCTTAGGGCTCACACAGTGGAGCCCACGTAATTCAGCAGCATATTGTGGTTTTATTAAGGCAGGCAAATTGTCAGGGAAAGAGCAAGGACGCAGTTCATCTGTCCAAAGTTAGGATGGGAGGAAGGTAATATTCACTTTAGGACATTCGGCTAGCCATTGACCAGCTCAAGTTCTGCACGCATTAGATAAACCAACATCTCTTCTGCCTTAGAGGAATGCTGTCCCTCATGAACAGTGTCACGTTTATGCTCTGCCTATTTATTATACTGGGATGTACTCATTGAGATAGAATGCTTACCTATAGCCACTGTCATGTTGTAGGACCAGATGGCTTCAGGATACACTCTCTCCCATGCAAGTGCTATTCACAGAGAGTTGCTTGGAATGTAAATTAAAGCATCACTCCACAATAAACTATCTGTGCTTGGTGATCAATACAGAACTCTAATTTTCTCAAGTGTAATGCCTTCTAATGACAGGTTCCCAATGTTAGCTGTAGACAGTTACATGCGAGATTATAAATCATGGGGATGTCTTAGCCGTGAATTATTAATCTTTGCTCCCTCCCCCGAATTACATAATTGATAATGGCGCTATTGACAGTTCCAAGGAGCTCTGGAGATGGATCTGCTCAGGGGAAGGAAGGCACTGTCAGCTTCGAGTGGAGGAAACAGTGTGGGGAAGGCATGCTGTGTGTTCTAATGAGTGCTCTCTGTAAAGGCAGGTCCACTCTTAGGTTTTCTACTCTCCAGGAAGCTTAGCCATGGGCAGACTGTGGTTGTAGAAATGCACCACTTTCTTACTGGGGATGTGTGTTTTCTGTGAGTCTTCATGTTCTTTGTGATGATTTTTTTGTTTTATTTATTCTTCTTTCTCTTTTTCCCTCCATTTTTAGTAGGTATTTACTTCATTTACATTTCAAATGCCATCTCAAAAGTCCCCTACTCCCCCCTCCCCTGCTCCCCTACCTACCCACTCCCACTTCTTGGCACCAGTGTTTCCCCTGTACTGGGGCATATAAAGTTTGCAAGACCAAGGGGCCTCTCTTCCCAATGATGGCTGACTAGGTTACCTTCTGCTACATATGCAGCTAGAGAGGCAAGCTCTGGGGGTACTGGTTAGTTCATAATGTTGTTCCACCTATAGGGTTGCAGACCCCTTCAGCTCCTTGGGTACTTTCTCTAGCTCCTCCATTGGGGGCCCTGTGTTCCATCCAATAGATGGCTGTGAGCATCCACTTATGTGTTTGCCAGGTACTGGCTTAGAGATGATTTTTTTTTTTACTGGTGGAAAATGCATTTCATTTTCCATCTGGACCCCCAGACCCTGTAAAATTGAGAGAGAAGAGCAGTGGCTTCCTCTCAGCAGATCTTTTCTTTACAGATTTATCCTGTTTGCAAACAAACAAGAGGCAGAGGTAGAGGCAATAAGATAATTTAAGGTAGAGAAGACACCCAGTGGCCCATCACATCAACCACATTTTTACAATGCATGCCTGTCTTGGAATGAAAATTAAACTCATTTACAAAGTTGTTTTTTTTTTTCATCCCTGAATTTGCCTGGCTTTATGTAACAAAGAGGATAAATGCAAATCATTTTTCACAGTTTACCTTAGGAAGACACGCTGATCCAGAAGGCAAAATCTGCTTGCATGTGACTGCTCTCTGAAGCCTATCTACTGTGGTGTGTGTGTGTGTGTGTGTGTGTGTGTGTTTTAACTGTACAGTTGGATCGCTTCCTAAGTGGCAACTGGCTTTTCAGATTTTCACTGTAAATATACCCAAGATGGTAACACCAACATTGGCCATTTTGTTCTGTTTATCCTCTCATTTAGATTCTATCTACTCCACACATGAGAGAGTACCTATCAAAATATACAAAACAGATCATTTCCCTAAACTGCCAATGAACTGGCTAATAGTAGATGTCATATAGTCCTTCCTCCTTCTGTCCCTGACACTCAACAGAATACTTGATGGGATTATAAGTCTGCATCATTCCCTCCACCCATCATCTGTAACTGCACTCTTAAATTTATTTTGTCAGAGTTCAAATTATTTCTTCAAGTGCATGACACCTGTCCATGGTGTCAATTAAGTTCACTATTATATAGCATCGTATTCTGTAAGTCAGCAGGACTAACAGCTGTGGACATTAACTTCGTCAGGTAAGCAAGAAGGGGATGGAGTAAGAGTGAACTAAGTCCCAGCTGACCCAAGCTTACACAGATCCCATGGGTAACAGTTAGTATTTGATAAAGAATGCATATTTTTGTGATTCAGGACAAAGAATATAAGTCATGAATTAGTCTGAATACTTTGTCTGGTATGTATAACAAGAATGTATATTGCCTTTTTAGATAGAATTTTCTATTTTAACTAATCCATATTTGTGCTAGTTCATTTTTTTGTGGTTTAAATAAACATTGAGTGATTAATGCTTCTTATTATCAGTCTCCTAATGTACACACATATTACATATTGAAATACACTTCAGCTACAGTGAGTTCACTGCTAATCATTTGCAGCTACATAATCAACTTATAGAAAGAGGATTGACTTGAGGTCATGGGCAGGAAAGTATCCCTTCGTTTTGTCAATGAATGGAAATAACAAGATGAAACAAACTAATTTAACATTAACCATGAAAGAATAATTCAGACTCACATCTTCTTAGTGCCCATGTTTCTGACATATGTGTGTTTATGTGGTATATATGTTCTTTATATTTATTTCATACATATACACAGAATAATTTTTCTGTACTATTTTGCTTATTAAATATTTTAAAAATAATATTTGCTTCTTGGTTTGATATTGTAGTCTTCAGAGACTGAAGCAAGAATCAGAAAGCCTGTATGGGGTATGACCTAGGTCCTATGCATATATGTTATAGTTGTATAGCTTAGTGTCCTTTGTGGGACTTGTAACTGAGAATGGGGAAGTTTCTGACTCTTGCTTGGAACCCTCTTTTTTTTTTCCTACTGGGTTGCCTTGTCCAACCTTAATATGAGGGGTGTGTCTAGTGTTATTGTAACTTGTCATTCTGTGTGGTTGATATTGCTGGGAGGCCTACTCTTTTCTGAAGGGAAACAGAGAAGGAGTAAATCTGTGGAGGAAGGAAGATATCTGGAAACTGGGAGGAGAGAGGGCAAACTATGGTTTGGCTATAATGTCTGGGAGAAGAATTTAAAATAAGAAAGATATTGTGGTCTTTTCTTCCTTTAGTCATTGTTCTAGAAAACGATTCTTCTTTAATTCCTCCCAAATACAGTTGAACCTAGGTGTCTGTTTCACAACAAGCTGCAGGTTTAGATCCTGCTTCATGCTGATCTACTTTGCTTGCTCGCCTCCTATTGTCTTGCTTCCCTACCTGCAGCTCCTCCTGTCCTTAGGAGCAATTCTCTGTACCAGCCCATCCTCCTGCTGCTGGCCTTGCAGATAGTTAGCTCAACTCACATTACTACATAAATACTGTGGTTCTAGATGTTCTTCCTTTCCCTTTCTCTCCCCTTTCTCCTTTCTATGCCCTCTTCCTATTTCTCTCCCATCCTAAATTAAGGGAGACTCACTAATAGCCTCCAATCCCTTTTTTGACCATGGTGCTATTAATCCAGCTGCTTCTACCCCATGGTAATGAAGCAAATTTCTCTGACTCATGGTTACTTCCTGAGTTCATCTCCACCTCCACCATCCTCTTGATGTACAGTCTATCCACTGACAGGTTTCCATTCTCTGAGGCAAACTGGTTGGCTCTATTTTCAGGATGACCAGGCTGTTTTGGTTGTCTTTTTTGGGTAAGATTCTATTCTAGATCTACTCTGTTGCTGTAATAAGAACAGGCAGCTTGAAGAGGAAAGGACTTATTTCATCTTATGCTATTGGGTCACAGTCCATTATTGATGGAAGGTAAGGCAGGAACTCAAGCAGTTACTGGAGCAAAGACCATAGAGGAAAGCTCTCTCTGTCTCTGGCTTGCTTACCTTGCTTTCTCACACATTTTGGAGAACTACCTGTCTAGGAATGGCACCGCCTACTTTGAGCTTCACTCGCCCACCTCAATCAACACTCAAGATGCTTCCCCACAGATAAAAGCACAGGCAACATGACTGAAGCGATTCTCCAACTGAGATTTCTTTCTCCCAGTCGACTTTCTCTTGCATCAAGTTGACAACAAAACTAACTCTGACAGGTAGAGTTAGAAATAGTCAGAAGTAGATATATTTTATATCTAGTTGAAACTTGATAAATATCTTAGAGCCAGAGGAAATATTAGTCAAAGAGATTTCTGGCTTTTTAGAGAAATGACCAAGAAAACTCACAGCAAATTGTGAAGAATTTGTTGGTATGACAATGATTGACTGATCATGTTATTATGAATAATTTATTTGCTTTTAAAGATTTATTTTTACTTTTTATATGGTTGATACATGTATGTGTCTGTGTGAGGGTATATGCACCTATGTGCAAGTAACTATGGAGCCTAGAGGTGTCAAATCCCTCTGGAGATTGAGTTATAAGTGGTTTTAAGTCCACCTTACATGAGTGATAGGAACTAAAGTCAGGCCTTCTGCAAGAACAGCAAGTACTCTTAACCTTTGAGATATCTTTCCAGCCCCTAGAATAGATAGATGTTAAATGGACTTATTAATCTTTCTCATCCTCTGTATCCTCCACCCCTCTTCCTTATATGCTCATTCATGCAATGATTTTTTTTAAATATGTGATTCTCTAAGGCTGTAATAATTCTTGCTACAGGACTACCAATGTTTAGATGGTTTTAAGCTGCCACATTGGTGCTGGGACCTGAACCTTAGTCCTTTGCAAGCGCAGTGAATGTTTTGAACCACCAAGCCATCGATATAGATGGTAAATCCCTGTTTAAAATTCAGTATTATAAGAAACAATCATATTCTTTGTTTCCTGAAACTTGTCTTAAGTGGTGGTTTAGTCTCAGATCTTGCAGAGTACAAAAGAGATCCTGCTGAATGAATGTATACCCTGCTCCCAAGATCCCAGAGACCTAGTGATAAAACAGAGTGTTAAGACCGATAATCATCTGTCCTGCTTTAAGACATCATTACTTTATATAAAGCACAGGGCTACGGTAATAACAATAAAATATATCCAGATCTTAATAATCAGTCAGAAGTAGATATATTTTAAGTAGATATGGGGGTGATCACACACAAGGTTGTTTATCAGGCCCTTCCCGCTGAGACAGAAATAGTCTCCAGGAAGCTCTTTTTTTTTCCCCCCTTTCGTTTCCTCATCATATGCTTCTCTATCATAGTTCTGCAACAATATTGATTTAGTTGATCTTTATCTTCTGGCTTGTCATAATTAATTGATGTATCATATCAGATCACATATCTTGTTCATGTTTCTCAATGGAATCATGTTGTCTTCATAAACAGCAAAGCACTTCGGGTTGTGATATAGTTTCTTCTTTATTGTTCTGGAACTCTGGATGGGCCCTGCTCAGGGGTGATTGCTACAGTCTTTGTCTCTCTAGTTCAACCTTATGTTCCTTCTCTCTTTTATTCACTGTGGCCCCTCTTCTTTCTTTCTTTCTTTCTTTCTTTCTTTCTTTCTTTCTTTCTTTCTTTCTTTCTTTCTTTTCATGTTATGGCAACAACGGTAGTCTCTTGGAGAAAGGTAAAGGAAGAATTTAAAAAAGAAAAAAAAAACCTTGAGGGAGATGCTTTTAAAACCTTGTGTATATGAAAACGTATTATCCTTCTTTCAAGTTTACCTAACAATTTGGCAGCATTTACAGTTATTGTCTGAAAGCCATCACCCTCAAACTTTGAAGGAATTGCTCTGTCATCTAGCTGTGAGTGATGTTGCTGGGAAGTCCAAGGTCACTGTGTTTCTTGATGCTTTTTTATGTTATCTGATTTCTTTCTTTTCTGGAAGCCTTTGGATTTTTTTTTCCTTTCTTTTTGAAATTACATTTTGATGTGATTTGGGTCATTTATCATTCATTATTCTGGGAACTTAGCAGACTCTTTTGATCTGTAAAAACTATTATCTTAAAGCTCTGTGGGTTATTGTATGGAGAACTGGCTTCTCTGAATAGTGAGGCAGGAGGTGGAGTTCAGCATGGGGGGAGGCATGGACCTGATGGGACTTTGTGTTCATGGATGATCCTAGAACTACTGTCCAGATTCACACTACAAATAATACAAATACAAATATACATACTCAGTACTTTCATAGAGGGACCACCAAAGATCAGGAAGTATTTTTTTGTTTGTTTGTTTTTTGTTTTTGGATACTCAGATATTTTCAGGGAAACCAACTGCAAGCTATTGCCTGGAACCTTGGCCTTAGGTAATTTTGCAATGGACTAAAACTGGGAAAGTTGAGAGTGTTCCTTCTGTCCTTAGGATGCTTAAACCCAGATGGTAGTAGATTCAGTTTTCCACAAAATGAGTGGCAGATTTCTGGACAGATCCCAAGTGTCTGAATACTTCCCACAAAGATTTTGTTCTAGTTTCATGCCTTACTGTACCCTTCTGTAGGTCCAGCATCAAAGTACACCATTATCTCTAAGTGTTGCCCCAAGATCCATTCTGTTTTTAATTGGTACCATTTACCTTCCCATAGTTTGTCCACATCTCTGTATCTTTTGATGTTCCTTGCTCCTTCTCCTGGTGCTTCCATACTTACCTTAAAAAAAAATTAGGTTTGAATAGGATATCTATAAGATGCAAAAATAAATAAATAAATAAACACCCTCATCTATTTAAGACTAAGTGCTTCACTTGAAATCTTTACGTTCTCATTGAAATTAATTTTATTTATTATTTGGTAACTTCATAAATGAAAACAATGGACTTAGATTACAGTTCCTCTCCCTTACAAGAAGTTCTTAGTTTCTATTTAAGATGTACAATCCTGAGGAAGTAACGGGAAAGAGATGATTTGGGATATGGAGACATGAAAGCAGCAAGGAGGCTTTATCTATAACATACACTGTTATGATGCTAAGTCTTTTCAGAGTATGCAAGAGACTGGACCTGTGGCTTTTTAGGAGAGTGTTGAATTTCATTTGGCAAGACTGAGTATTGATTTTTTGTTGTTCTTGCTCTTCTTTTTGGTATTGTCCAAAAATGGCTTTTTTCTTCATTCTTATTGAATTTTTCAAAACAGGAAAAAGAGAAAAAAGAAAATACAATATGACTAGGGTTAGATTAGCCTCTCTTTTCATATCCACTTTCTTTGTTCTAAGCAGAATTAAAGTATTGAGGGGGAATGGTGCTTAACAAACAGTACTTGCTCTTGCTGCGGAAGCTATCATTAATCTAATAGCACTGCCCAAGTTCTGTGGCTGCTCCATTTAGTAATGTCAAAATAACCTTGTTAAAGAAAAAAATGCTTAACCTGACCTTCAAAACCCATGTCCTTTTCTTTCTTATTTATTATTAAATTTGTCATTTATGATCAAGTAAGTGAAAGTTATCTTTAAGAAACTCTGCTGTGTTTATTTACTCTTTTTTCCCCCTTCGGGAGAACCTCTAAGGGCATCTCCCCTAGGCTGGCACACCAGAAACTGTGATTGTTTGCAGGTTTAATTTCACCCTAAATAATTCAAAAGACTTTCGATGCTCATGAGAAGAGAGCAAGTCACATTTTGTCCAATTGTCTTCTAAATGCTGTACTGGCTAGTTTTGTGCGTCCACTTGACACAGCTGGAGTTACCACAGAGAAAGGAGCTTCAGTTGAGGAAATGCCTCCACAAGATCCAGATGTAAGGCATTTTCTCAATCAAGGAGGGGAGGGCCCAGCCCATTGTGGGTAGTGCCATCCCTGGGCAAACCAGGAGAAGCAAGCCAGTAAGCAGCAACCTTCAGGGCTTTGTATATTCCATAATTTAGTGATTTCATTTAAATTATCTGTATACTGATGTATTTTTGGAAGCCTCTGCTGTATTAGGCTCAAACTACCCTTCAAATGGCCTTAAGTTTTAGTTGTATTTCTCCATATCTTCCCCCACCCCCATCCTTCGCCCCCTTGCTTTGCATTTTATACTGTCATTCCAGAGATTCCCACCCATACTACCTAGTCTGTTTCCTTTCCTTGGGGAGTTCTGTCTATCTACCATTTTGTATGGTTTGCAGCCTGGTTGTCATTGACTTAATAGCTAATATCTACATATAAGTGAGAACATACCAATATTTTCTTTCTGGCTCTGGGACAGCTCACTAAATGATTTTTTTCTACTTCTGTCCATTTAACTGTGAATTTCATGATTATTTTTTAATGGCTAAGAAATTCTCCAAACACAGGGCCTAGAGAGGTGTGTGCCAGGTCCTTTGTGTATATACTATGGCTTTGAATTTAGTTTCTTTATGAGATTCCTGAGTATGTGAATATGCAGTTCTCTGTTTCTTGAGCCTTCTCTTGAGCTCCTTTGTTGTTGTTATTGTTGTTGTTCTGTTTGTTCTATCCAATCCTTATGTATTAATTATCTCTTAGAAGCCTATTGGTTTTCTAAGTGACAGAAAGTAAGTAGATTCTGATGGGAGGAGAGGTAGGGTAAGGACTGGGAGGTTTAGAGGGAAAGGAAACAGGATATATAATATGAGAAAAAAATCTATTTTCAATACAAGAAAAAAGAAACAGGGGAGAAATCTAATAATTTAGTGATTACACAGCAGCCCAGTCATTTATTTTCAGCATTTACAAGAAGAACTTACCATACTGTTCTAAATTATTCTTTTGGTTAATGTAAAAGATAATGAATTTATTTATGTCCTTTTTATGTTATACATCATATATGTTGTCTGATGATAGGCATATTTTTTTTAAAGAAAATGAAAGGGAATAATGTTTGATGGAACAAAAGAAAGGCCTGGCTTCCACACCCAGTACTATTATAAAATTTTCTCTTCAAATATTGACAGTGATCACTTGTCTGGTGCCTAATGGCCAGTTCTAGGCTTCTGAGCTTTCATGGACTCCATATGAATGAGTGACTGAGAGATGTCCTTTTGAAAATGTATGGTCTGATTCGATCATATTATGCTCGCTCCAGTCTTGATCAGTGAAACTCCTGTGTGAGTGTACATGTGTGTTGTGTTGGGTGGTCACAGTATGACCTCTGTGTATATATCCAACATGGGTGTCCTACACATATTAACCCTGTTGCTGTTTCACTGAAATTATGCATTTGCTATTTGGATTTGCTATTTAATATTCAAAATTT
This sequence comes from Mus musculus, assembly GCF_000001635.26. Lineage (NCBI taxonomy): Eukaryota > Metazoa > Chordata > Mammalia > Rodentia > Muridae > Mus > Mus musculus. Next base: position 30,504,012 of record NC_000074.6, on the reverse strand, counting down.
CTGGGGATGGAGAAATGACTTAGGGGTTAAGAGCACTGACTATTCTACCAGACGTCCTGAGTTCAATTCCCAGGCACAACATGGTATCTCACAACCATCTGTGATGGAATTTGATGCCCTCCACTGGTGTATCTGAAAGGAATAACAGTGTACTCACATAATAAACCAAATAAATACATCTAATTAAATATTTGAATTGTCTCTTTTAATTTCCCTGTCATATTTTTCTTACTATAACTACCATCTGTTATTCTGCCCCCTCCTTATTTTACTCCCTGCTAATTATTTAGCATGTACGCTTCTAGGGCTCAGATATGAAGGTATTTAGCCAACTTACCCAACAGTTACCACTTTAATCAGGTTTTGCCTGGTACCCCCTTAGAGGCGCCAAATTAGAATTAGAAATAGGAAATTATTTTTTTCATCTCACCAACTATCAATACCTGTATATTCATCTGCTAAGCTCTACAGAAGATTGAAGATTTTCTGAGGCTGAATGTACGTCACAATCCAATATAAGTTTATCACCCACTCTAATGTGTAACCTATGCTTTACCCTCTTACTGTACGTGATAGTTTAGTTGATCTTACCTCTTCACCTCTTCATCAGTGGTAGCTTCTTTTCTTTGAGCAACAAAGACTCTTCTATTACCTAACGTACCCATGACACCGAAATCTGTTTATTCCCAGGGCTATCCTCGGCTCACCCGACAACTCAAAGGTGAACCATCCATTTGAATAACACTCTTCACATAGTTGGCTGCTGAGTCACTGGGATTTTGGTGTATGCTCTTCCCCAGGGAGTATTCTCCACATATTTGTGCTCAAATCTTCCTACTTTCATCATAACACCAATTATTCTATAGTGCCACCCCCCAAATAGCAAATAAGTTGGTAAAATCTATGGGTAATATAGAGGTAGATTTTATTTAAATTATTAAAAACTTACTATGAGCAGCATGAGTCTAAGCAGCACAGTTGTTCCTGTGGATTCCACCTGAGCCAGCAGATAACTTCGTCACATGTTGCTTCGTCATGATCATGCCTTGTCTGTAAAGCCACTCTACTGTTAAACATGCATACATGTCTCACATGAGAAGAAGATAAATGGATAACTGTGATGTGAGCAGGATGGGACAGGTTAAAATGGCAGCAAAGGCAAAGTATTGCACCAAACACAGTCCTCATCTGACCTTGTTTCTCTTCCCTCAGCTGCAGAATGTCCTTTCTGCTCTTACACTACTTTACGGCTAGCCTGGTCTGTTCCATCAAATCCCTAACTTATGCTGCAAACAGAGTACCCATTCCTTTTTCCCCCCCATCTATGCTCAGGAAGCCCATATCAATAAGATGTTGTTATATAGCTGTCATCTCTGCCCTACAACAAATCTCACTGTGGCCGAGTGTCCTGTGGCTGCTGGTGCTGTTAAAGCTTTCCTCGCTGTCAATTGATTTCAAGGCTGCCTTCCCATCAAGCATCTTTCTCCCGCTGAAAGCACATAAGCCATACTGAAGGAAAGATCATAAAAGTGTCTGGCAAGCTCACATCATCTTCACAGGACTTGTCATTGCTAGATAAATTCTTCCCATGTGGATCTTTTTCTAAGTTTTCCCCACTCTCTAGTTAGCCTTCTTTGTTCCCATTTTGTGAAGGCTTTTAACTGACTCCAGGAAACCATCAGGCTGGCTTGCAACCACTAGGGGGGTGTCGAGGTCTTGTAGTTTTTCATAGATTTTGTTTTATTGATACATGCAATTGCACAGTTTTATTTAGTACCATGTAATTGGTTCAAACATTGCATAAGGTTTAAATCATGGCAACCATTTCTATTTCCTTATTAAGAGCTCTTCCCAAGCTCTTGGAACTATATCGTCCATTGGCATTATGTAGTGTCACTGACCACACCTGATAGCCTGACTCTGATAACATAATGCCCCTTGATTCACCTGTTCTTACTCTTCCCTTTGGTAATCTCACCGTTCTCTGGTCAACTTCATTGAGATCAACCTTTTTGTTTTCTACTTGCACATGAGATCATACAATGTTTCCCATGAGTGATATATTTCCTCTAATATAAAAATGCCAAATTTCATCCACATTTTCATAACTGACAGGGTTTCATTTTTTATATAGATGAATAGTATTCTACTGGGAGTATGTATCATATTTGCCTTTTCTATTCTTTAGCCAATGGTGTAATGTAGATGGCTTCTCTTATTTATTAAATCAGGACATCACTAATATAATTTATCCCCTTAAAACCCTGCCATTTTAATTTGAGGAAAGCTGCCTGGGGTCTTTTCTCAGTGAGGATTGCTTACCTTGGTTCCATATCCTCTATCCAACACTGCTCCGGCTCACACAAAATACAACTGTGTTTACTCAATGTTCATGAAAGCAGATGGCATGTTGTAGAAAGAACGGGCTACCCGAAAAGAAAATAGGGGACTATCAGGAAATGCAATATGGCCCAAAGGTGTTCCTCTTCCTCTTTGAGTGCACCATGATTTGTCAACACGAAAGCACTCTGTCTTTTCATAGGTGACATTTGGTCATCTTCTTTGTCTTCATTACTTTCTGTCAACTTGACATAAACAAGAACTATCTCGTAAGAAGGAACTGCAGTTGAGGAAACACCTCCATCAGGTTGCCTGGAGGCAAGTCTATAGGGTATTTTCTTGATTAATGGGTAATACAGAAGGGAGGGCCTAGCTCATTTTGTGTCTGTGCCTTCCCTGGGCAAGTTGTCCTGGGTGATCTATGAGAGTAGACTGAGCAAACCATAAGAAATAAGTCAGTAAGCCGCAGCTTTCCTCTGTGGTCTCTGCTTCAGTTCTTGCCTCCAGGTTCATGCACTGAGTTCTTTCATGATGGACTGTGCCATGAAAATGTAAGCCAAATAAACCTCTTTCTCTCTAAGTTACTTGTGGACATGGACTTTACCACAGCACTAGAAACTTACCCAGGAGAGTCTCTGACTCTCCCCTTTCTCCTTCCCTGGTTGTTTTGTGATATAGGAGCCTAGTCAACAATCTTGAGGTTTTTGCAGCATTCAAAACAGTAAATAACAACTCTGCCTCTGTTAGCAGGAATGCAAGTATTTCTACTGAACGTTCAAACAAGCCATGACTACAACTTAATGTGTCCATGACACACACAGAAGCTTATGAATTTTTTCTCCTTTACAATACTATAGAAATTATATAGCATTCACTAAGAGCATTGAACTCTGGTTCCAGCAAACCCTATCACATTTGCTCCCCATCCACTTATACACTCACCCCCTATTCCACATCACGTATTTTGGGTCTTCCTACTCACTGACTTACCCTTTCATATCTCTAAATCTGAGCTCATGCTTTTTCCTGTCTTGAATAGCATCTGTGCTCATTGTAATAAGTTATCCATGTTTTCATGGTTTTACTCTAAGTCTTCCACTGCACTTGGATTAGTCCTGATGACCACAGGTTGCATTAATTCCCCAGAGTTCTCCACTGATGGCTGCCCCTCACCTCTAAATCCAGAACAATTGTTGTGTCTACCTGTCATGCATATCAACTACTTGGCAACGTGTGTTTCAGGTAAGAAGTCTCACCAAAGCCAAAACTGGGGAGAGAGAGAATAAATCTTAATTGAAACATTTCATGAGCTGGATTACCTTCCACTTGCCATATCTCTTAGGCATTATTCTTATCATGTTGGCAGGTTTTGAAGACTCCCATTTATGGAGAAGTTGCTATCTTTAACTGATATGGTGCAACGATCAAAGAAAGTGACAGTGAGGATCATGATATAGGAGTAGAGGGTCTACTTGAAAATCAGGAAGGAATGTAAGCATTTAAAAGGAAGCACAATTTATTCCAAGGTTTAGTTCTGCAGTATATGGCAGATGTCAAGGTTCTTCCTTCCCAAGGGCCAAATGTACAACATTTTCTGCTCTAACAAACATTGCTGCTTTTACCTTGAACTTTTCATAAGAACAAAACCAGCATCACTCTTTGGCAAGTGACAATGGCAAAAATACTTTGGAGGCCCATAAAACTGTGCAGGTGACATCAAGTATCAGGGATGCCTCTGACCAAGGCTGTCCTTGCTTCCTACATTCTTCTTACTATACCAGCTTTGTCTTTCCCATAAAGTCGGTGGGCGTTGTGGATACTTGAAGGGGTACTGGACAGGTCATGCATATGTGGGATGTGGCCTGAGATTCTGACTGGGGACAATGTTACCCATGTGGTAGCAGAGATGGAGAGGGAGAAGAAGAGCCTGTAAGCTACTTGTCTCGACATGCTCTGCTGTTGCCCAGGCAACTCCACAGCAAGGACAGATGTAACCATTGAGTTTGAGAAACAACACAGACCCGGAGGAAAAATGTCTTGACACCTGTCCAGTAAGAACCGAAATGGGCCATCTACCCAATGTGTATTGGATCAGTGTTGTTGGAAACCTCCAAATGGAAAGCTTATTGTTTCGTTAGGAGGCATTTTCAATACCCATTGGAGCTAAATGAATAAGCTGTTGTGAAGGGCATGGAAAGGCATGGAGATAGGGATGACGCAGGGTGTGTTAACGGGTGGAAAACGGCTCTCTTATCTTTTCTCTTCTTCTTTTATGCACCTGCAAGATAATAGCATATGTACTCATTCAAGCTGAGATATTGATGGGGACTTAGTGCGGCCATGCAGCCTTTCTACTTTTTAACTAATTCTCTTAAGATTTGCAATGTTATCGCTGCACTGCCCAACCCTCTGAACCTGTCAAATAACTTGGCTCACAATGCATATTAATCTAGGATGTGTGGTTGGAAGAAAGAGCTGATAAATCCATCTTCAAGTTGTGATAAGTACAGAGTATTTCTAATGGATGACTATTGTGTTAAACATCTCCAGAATCACCAGGACTGGGGATTAATTAAAACACACACACACACACACACACACACACACACACACATATACACACACAAAAGATAATGAGGAGAAAGGGGAGATCCTTCCTGTATGTGGTTTCTAGCCCCTGCAAATAAGCTATCTTTTGCTGTATTTCTGCTAATTAAATATTGCATAAAAGTCTCTCACTGATCTTGAAAAGAAAGGTGCCATTAACACCTTCTTTAATTTATATATGATTTCTTTGTGTGTGTTGTAGTAATATTGAATAATTTAGCATAAATCACTCATAAATACAATATTGAAGCTAGACAAATTTCTTATGAGGTGATTTTTTTGTCATATTGGGGAGAAAAAAAGTGGATTTTCTTATAAAAGGAAAGAACATGGGCAGTAAACAGATTTCTTAAAACTGTGCTCTGAAGCTAAATTGTTAAATAATCATTCCTGAGTAAAGGGAGACATTCTTAAGTGGTATTTCTGCCCAGGAGAATTCAGTTGAAAGAGGAAAGGTTTTTTTTTGCCCCATACATGTCTGTGATCTACACCCTAAGGGTCCTGTAGCTTCTTACCATGGGTTCCCTAGTTCCAGTTGTTTAAGAAGCACAGGGCTTCACACACCAAAAGAGATGCACCTTGGAAATTTTAGCATCCTTGGGGTCCACAGAGACCACGGAGTTTTCATCTGCTCTCTATTGGTTCAAAGTGAAAAACCTCTTTTTGCTCTTTTCAAAGGTCAGGGTCAGTAGATATTTTTGTAAGGGGCTCATTGGAAATGAAGAGACAAGCCCGTGCACTGACAGAAGAAGTTTCGGAGAATGAGCTGATGAGAAAAAAAAAAAAGCACAAAGGTCACAGTCCCAGAATCCTTCCCAAGGCAAAAAAGACAAGAAGCCCAGACTGGGCAAGGACCAGATGGCTGATGAGGTGGCAAGGGACTCTTCATTTATTGGAATTTCCTGTGTGAAAGCTATTGAAAAGGGAGAAAGGAAATAATGTAAAGAAGGGTCCCAGGGCTACTGACCCCTCTCCTCTACCCGCAGGGCATCCTTATCTCTAGGGGATCTGAATTCCCTGTTCAAAGATGGTACTAAGTGTGTGTGGTAGGGGATAAAACAGTGATGATACCCAGTTCCTTCAAAATAGCATGGATGCATTGAAAAGCAAACCATCCTGATGAAGTCTGCAATATTAACTTGTAAAGATGTCCTCTCAGTGGAACACCATATCCTCATCACTTTTGTTCCCTTCTTGCTTCCTCACATAATTTAAGATACAGTGCTTGTTGGCTCAAATTGTCTCCATCCCCCATGTCAAAGTAGACATATAAGTTTCCAAATTAGGGAATCAACCAATAGTGCTACCCAGCTAAGTAGCCTGTGAACAACAACAACAACAACAACAACAACAACAACAACAACCAGGAGCTCTCTAGTTAGACTTGAAACCTACTCACCAAGAGGTAAATGATGCATAGAACTGGAAACCTAGCCTAATACCCAAGGCGATTGAAGTCATGACACTTGGAAGAGAGCCTACATTCACCATTTTACTAACCCAGCACAACCCTGAACTACATTTTAAATATTTGTCCTTATACCCACAGATAAGTTGGCTTTTGTTTGTTTGTTTGGTTGGATTTTGAAACAGATGGTAGACTACTGCATAAAACCATGATTAATCAAAACTCAGAGTTGTGGCAACCAATCCTAATGGATGCATGTACAATACAAACTACTTGTCCCAAACCTTAGACTCAGGAACACTGTGGAAGAAAGGGGTAGAAAGATTGCAAGAGCCAGTGGATTTGAGTGTTTGTTGTTAGATTGTTTCTCCTAGTGATATCTAGCAATGTTAGAAACTACACTTATAAAACTCACTGACAACAGTGCCTAGAATGTGAACTGAACAAAGACAACAGCAAGAGATGCTAAAGGAAATCCCCAAAGCCTTGCTCAACCCTACACAGAAACCCACAGGTAACTAAGGAGTGCTGAGGGGAGTCATCAGAAAAGCACAGCAATTGGCTATCTCCAGTACCAAATGGTCATCCCTAAAACATGCATAGAGATAGCATTATATAGATGGAACAGGTTGTATTTATGTATTTAGGAATATATACATATTCATGTATGTATCCATATATACATGAAGTAACAGTTAATGAAAAGATGCCATAGGTTTGAAAGAAAGCAAAAGGATTTCTAGAAGGCCTTGGGAGATAGAAAGGGAAGGGGGGGCAATGATATAATTGTATTATAATCTCAAAAAGTAAAAATAATTAAAAAGTAACCATAGTCATGTTTGATTTAACTGTAAAGCATTCTGGGAAAGGTACAGAGTCATGTATGGTCCAACCTTAAGACATCTGCGGGCAGTAAAGAGATGGGTGGGTTTTAAGGTTTGTGGCTGGGGAACAGAAGACGAAGAATAGAGGACAGAGCAGGGGAAACGTTGCATGTTGTCTGAAGTTTGCTTTTCTTATAGACTTATGTTATTTACTGTGAACCCTAATAAGACAGGTCTGGAAGAACCCGACATAACCTATAAGTTTCATGAGTAGAAAAGAAAACACTGACGTCATAGACTTGTTTCTCCATTGAAGCTATACAGGTAAAGGAAATTCCTTGGAAACTATGATTTTCAAAAGAAAATTACAGTATTTGATTTGCATTGCCTTTTTCCTCCAAATAACTTTAAAACTTCTATTTTCTCTAAAGATGCTCGTTCTACATTTCTATGTAAATTATCCTTATATTAAAAGTTTTGTATACCTCTGAGAGTTTATAACCTAGAACCTCTTCTTTTCTTTTCTTCCCTCTTCTTTTCTTTTCTTTTTTCTTTTTTAAATCTATAGTGGAGTTTCTTTTTAAAAGTAAATTTATTCTAGATCCCTTAAAATTAAGATTCTATGCTCTGCATTGCCTATACTATACTAGCTCATTAAAACAAAACAAAACAAAACATCTTCCCCCCCCCAAAAAAAAAACAAAAAAAGAGAAAAGATAAGAAAAGAAAAGAAATTTGTGGCAGTTTCTTCAGAGAGTATAAAGATGACAAATAAAATTTGACTAATTAAAATGATAAATAAAAATATGGATATCCTAAGAATTTTGTCTGTTACTAAGAAAATTTGGATGAAGGGAAGGTATTGACAGAGGCTGACCCGGTACAGGTTTGCACGAACATGGTAGTCTATGAACCAGCATCCCTTTCTGTAGGAAAAGACAGTTCATAGTGGAGTTCTATAAATGTCTCTTAACAAGGATATTTTCTTTCACATAGAACAGATGCTTGTATAGCCCTGCTTTTGTCTCACATTTGTACAGGTTTCATTTTCAGGTAAGTAAATATCTCAAGGTAGACTCTTCTCTCCTCATCCTTATCCCTTTTATTGATGTTTTTTTAAATGGGATTTTGTCCTTATAAATTACCTACTCTTCCTCAGTAAACAAAATGGTTGTAACTTTTTACAAAAAGAAAAAGCTAAGCCACACACAAAGCATTAAAGCCTGGGAAAACATAGAACAAACCCCTTAAATACTTTAATTTCTCCTTCTGTAACATGCAATCTTTATTTGCAACATTGCAAATGTGGTAGTAATGAAAATTAGCCTTTTGGAAAATTTTCTGGTTTTAGCCATCATAATTCAGTCCTTAGGTACAATTTTTTTGTACACATCATCACAAGAAATTTGTTAATCAGACATTTATACACTGATAAGCATTGGTAACCATGTGGCTGAAACACAGAAAGTGGGAGTTTATAATTTCTTGGTTTGCATTTTAAGTGTTTTCCATAGACATTTATTTATATTCGCTATAAATCCTTCCTTATTAACTACATAATGTTAGCTAGCCAGGGTAATCAATTACTACCGCGTTAAATCCTGGCCTACATACTTGAATTACCACTTTACTCCTTCAGTCCTGATGAGACCCACTTATTGTTCACATCATTTAAACAATACGATGATGAAGCTTATTTATGACCATGGAGTCTAAGAATGAATGGGTCTATGTAAATGCAAAGATCATTATTTTGTCCCAAACTAAGGAGTGTCCCAAACCAATAAATACTATAGTACATTGTTGAATTTATTGTTCTAGTCCTAATGGCACACACATTATACTGTCAATTTCAAGTCACTGGGCAACTTGTTCCAAAATACTTCCATTCATCATATTGATGGCGATGTTAATCAAATTGACTATGCTTAACAAACAGGCCTGCTTCATTTGCGTTATATTGCTTTTCTGCCTATGGGGACCATTTACACAATTAACAAAAGCAGATCCAGTACTAATAAAGGAGACAAATGAAGATTTATTCATAAACCTCAAAAGAATTGTAATAATTTAATTAAGGTATACGGTACTCTTGGAACAAAATTGATAAGATGAGGGGGAAAAGAATCTGTGAGAAATGAGGAGAGTGGTAAAGTAGCTGTTAGTGAATTCTTTGGCGTTTGTAATTTTCATTGATTTAATCTCAAAGAACAATAGTCAGGAATCCATTGAAGATAGAAGTTAGCACTTGGGGGAGAAGGAACAAAAAAAAAAATAGATCAATCAAAATGCGCAGCTTGTCAAATATTTGAAAGATATAAGACAGCCAGAAGGGAGAACAACAGTTTGGGGGGTGGTGTGAGGGGATAAAAGAAATACTTAATGAGATGAAACCAAGGAGAAAAGGAAAATTCAAAGTGATGATCAAGTAATGTTTCCTGGCGGCCTCAGATTACTCATTCCTATGCGATGCTAGACACCCCACTGAGATGCTTTGCTTTAAAGTTTTATTCTCAGCTATTACAGAGGAAGCAAAGCTTCCTAAACTGTGATGTATAAGTGCTTGTGAAAATTGTGAGCTCAGCCAAAATGTAGCAAAGTCATTGGGGGACAGGAATACAATGGTGTCATAACAGTCAGGCCTCCTTGGAAACACTGAGTTGTGAGAGCTAGTCAATAAGCCAGACACTACATGTAATTCATAATGATTTAGGGAGGCCATTCCTTAAACTCACCACAGGATGGACTGACTAGGTTCTTCTAATTCCTGTAGTTGAGAAGGAAGTTCTACCCATTGCCACACCAGGGGTGGGGAAGCAATTATATGTCATGTTCACCTACATGACATCATATACATTCTATTTGGAAACATACAGTTGCTATGAACCTTTTGAAAGGCTCACTCAGCTTTGAAGTACTCTGTGCTGGCTATTCGTACAGGCCAATGAAGGTTGTTTTGTAGGAAATCTTCATAGAGTTGGACTAAGACAAGTAGCAAGATTGCAAAAGGAACAAAATATAAGCCAAGTATGTTGGTGGGAGGCCATTGTAGAAGCAGAGCTCATTCTGGAACACCACAGTAGTATGGGATTTATGAATTTGGTATGTTTAGTGCATGAAAGCATTCTAATTGCTTAAGAGAAGAGACTTTGACACAAGAGGAATATAAACTATTATATTTTCCTTAGACATAAATCAAACTTTTGAAAGCTATAGAATTCAGGAAGAAGGCCATCTGAAGGGAGCATTCTATGCCGTGGAGTAAGAATTGAACTGTAGTATCTTAGGAAAGGATGCTAAACACTACTTTCCCACCACTCAGCATCAAACTGGTGCTAAGAAACTTCACTTCTTTGAACCAAGGTTTAGCCATTAATACCAAATAAATAGACTGAATAGAACAAGTCAGTATTTAAGTAAATAACATGGCACAGTTGTCTCAATGTCACTTTCCTTTTGCATGCTTCTAAAATTCCCTTTGGGATGAGGGAGAGGAAAGTGGAGCACTGTATACGATCTAGTGCCTTTGAGTGTGAGAACGTTCATTGGAGATTGATGTTGATGTGGGACTACATGGCTAATGCCAGTTCAAGTGAATAGAGTGAGGGAATCCATCCTCAAAACTGATAGCCTTCATTTGTTACTGTGGCTTGGCTTTGATAAATGTCTTAGGGTTTCATTGCTGGGAAGAGACACCATGGCTACAGCAACTCTTATAAAGGACATTTAATTGAGCCTCGCTTACAGGTTCAGAGGTTTAGTTCACTATCATTATGGTGGGAAGCATGGAAGCATCCAGGCAGGCATGGCGCTGGGGAGGCTGAGAGTTCTACCTCTTGTTCTGAAAGCACTAGGAGAAGAAGACTGACTTCCAGGAGGCTAGGAGGATGATCTCATGGTCTTAAAGTTCACCCTCACAGTGATACACTTCCTCTAACAAGACCATACCTACTTCAAAAAGGCCATACCTCCTAACCATGCCCCTCCCTGGGTCAAGCATATTCAAGTCACCACAATAGTCCTCCTTCCACTGACATGGTAGTTTGTGCTCAGTCACATTACATGGACAATAAAAATACCATGAGATAGATGCAGCAATACTGAACTACACCATCTCTGATGGAGATTAGATGTCAGGGTTGGGAAGAGACTATCTAATAATATTGGTGTGCAACATGGGCTAAGCAGTTTCTCTTTCTGATTACAATTCATGTTTTAGTGTGAAATGATCTCAAGTTTTATAATAATTGTAACTTCTCTATCACATACACCCAGAAAGAGGAATTCCTTAAGGATACGTTAGTATAGACAGTTCTGTTTAATAGGAGAAACCTTAAAATGGGTAGAAGGGTATGTATTATGCCAAGCATAGAATACCCCTTACCTTTCAACATACCTACTTTCTACAGTGCTTGTTATTTAGCTAAAATTCTTCTAGGATAAAAAAGTGAAATAAAACCATGCATATACTTACACGAGACATTGTACTATGGTTTTTGTTGCAGTAAGCAAATCATTTCTCGAGAGACCTGTGTTCATTTGTATGGGGAAACAAGATAGAGTCAGACATGCCACAGACTCATTTAACTTATATTTGAGTAATTTTTTGTTTTTTCTTGGCAATACAAATTAACTGTTAGAAAGGACAGGACTTATCACAAATCCATGTGAAGAGAAGCTAAAGATAAAAGTCCTTAGAAGGCATGTCTGCTTTGTTTTAAATAATGCTTCTAAATATCAAAATTCATTGCTCTAGTTTATGACACACTGATTAATGCTTACACAGATAGATATAACTTTTAAAGATTATTGATAAACTAAAGGGAATTCTGAACAAATTTCATGTCAAAGCTAGAAACCTGACTAGGAACTATCATTGAATTGTTGGTCAAACACCTTTGAGACCAAGTATCACACAAGATGACAGCTTTTGTCTAAAATTGCCATTCCAGTGTTTCAGTAGTTTGTTTTAAGAAGATTTTTCATGGCAGACAGTAGGAGGCTCAGAAACTGGATCCTAATAAATTCATTATCTCAAGTACTATAACTGAATCATCCTTGATTGCTATAAGTGACAGAAGTGACCAGTGTTGCTTTGTACATTTGAAAGATAAGAAAACTGAGGCTGACAATGGTCAAGCAGTTCATCCCGATTTATATACAGAAAACTTCACTTCATGTCACTATTTTCCTAATTCTAAAGCCTCCATTTTTCCACTAAGACAGAGGGCTCTTGGAAAATATTATACTACAAAAGATTATATAAGGTATTTCTCAGATATGTCTGCTTTGGTTTTTCCTACAATGCTAGAAGAAAAGCTAAAGTTTACACATTTCCCAAGACTCATTTCAAATGCCTCTTTGTGTATAAAGCCTTGTAAACTCTGTATCAGAACTAGTTGATTCTCACCTGTGTCAATATGACTTTAAGCATTTTTAATAAAGTCTTTGTACTTTCCTATTCCTAGTTTTTCCTTTAGGCCACAGTTGGTCAATAATATAATCATTGGCACCACTTGGATATATAAATGAAATGAAATTGAAAATGTAGCTCCTTAGAGGCATGTTAGTCATAGATCTAGAGTACACTGACCACATGCTTTTGGCTGCTGTATTTACAACATAGACAAGGACACCTTCAGCATCACAGAAAGTCTGCTGACTCAGGCTGCTCTAGGCCAGCCAATGAAAAATGGGCTAGGCATAGTCCTCTCTGCTTGTGTAGATTAAGTTTTATTGAAATATAGCCATACTCATTTGCCTTAGGTCTTCTTTGGATGCGTTTGTACCATAATTTTAAAAAATTCACAGTTCTGACATACAATAAGTGGCCCACTAAGTTCAGAAGATAAACAACCTGGCATTTTCAGAAAGGATTTGTAGATTTCCAGTCTAGATTACAGAATGGTAGGTGCTTAAATCTCAGAGTAAGGCTCTTTATTTTTGGTCTCTTTTCATTAGGTTGGCCAATGGTAACCAGTATTCCTAGGAAGGGGTAAATCCAAGTTGGTAAATGTGCAAATTTGCTCAACCATAACAATGAAGCCACTAAGTGTAAGTTAGTCAAAACAACTTGCTGAGTACTGAAAATCTATGCAGTAAACAACAAGGCGGGCCACAGGTGGCTGAGGAGTGAAAGGCAGTGTTTCCCTGGTATTTAGGGTCCTGAGTTTAGACAACAGCTTTGAAAGAAAAAGGAATGAATAAATAAATTAAAAGATGATAATAGACAGAGAGACAGAAAGGCAGAAAGAAGAGAGGACAGGAAGATACAAAGAAAAAAAGACAGATGGAAAATAAGGACAAAAAGAAAGAATTCACAGAATATTCTACATGCTTAGATGCTACCAGTGTTCAACAGAGGTCCATCAGATAGAAAATGAGGTGCTGGCTTTACCCCATCAAACTGCCTTTTGTTCCTCTGGTATCCTTAGTAGTTGTCAGAAACTACAAGTGATCATGAGCCAGGGACCATTCTGCATATCTGTTTGTTAGTCTTTGGTTTCCAAATATGGTTTCAAACTATGTATACTTCATGGAACACAGGGTCCCCAGTGGAGGAGCTAGAGAAAGTACCCAAGGAGTTAAAGGGGTCTGCAACCCTATAGGTGTAACAATATGAACTAATCAGTATCCCCAGAGCTCCTGTCTCTAGTTGCATATGTAGCAGAAGATGGCTTAGTCAGCCATCATTGGGAAGAGAGGCCCCTTGGTCTTGCAAACTTTATATGCCTCAGTACAGGGTAACACCAGGGCCAAGAAGTGGGAGTGAGTGGGTAGGGGAGTGGGGAGGGTATATGGGGGACTTTTGGGACAGCTTTTGAAATGTAAATGAAGAAAATGCCTAATTAAAAAAGGAAAGAAAACACAAAAAACAAACAAGCAACAACAACAACAACAACAACAACAAAAGAAATAAAATGATTTATTGGTTTAGCTAAATGCTAATAAAATGAATGTTTAGTTAAGTAGTGGCAAATGTGCTTTGAGCAAAATGACTTGTCTACTATGGTCCCTGAGAAGGTCTCTTCCTGTGGATGCTCTGTTACTTTGGAGAGACCCCCCCTAAAAAAAATCCCAATAGCTATTCTTTTTGTTCCTTCCTATAATATTTTCTGTCTATTCTTTTTTTTTCTTTTTTTTTTTCACCAGAAAAACAGAGGTTGTCCATAAATCAAGTAGAAAGGTTGTAAGAAGAGTAAAGGATTCTCTTATGCTGGCTTCTCCTTTCAGTTTGTTCTCTACATATATAGGAAGATCAGTTCTATTCCTTTCAATCATTTTTCTTAACTGAAGGGAGAAATATCCCACTGTTATTTCCAAGTGTTGATTGATTTTCTGTAATCAGGTTTAGTGTTAAGGAGCATTTTAAGAGTTGAGTGCAGAATGTTCTTGCTGTGTAATTTTGTGCTGACGCCAATCTTGGAGCTGCTTTTGAGGTGGGACTAGAGACTCTGATTGTCATGATAGGCACATAAAGATATTCAAACATTGTCTTGGCTGAAATGGGGTAATTAGGCCAGGCAGTTTTAAATCACGCAAAAGACAGGAGTAGAAAAAAATAAAGCAAAACATATTGTAGCCGTCGCCGCCCCTGCAGCCACCACCATCACCATCATCATCAACAGTAACAAAAATGAGAACCTGACTCTTCACAATGCAGACTCCCCAGGGATGACTAACCAATGGGTTACAAAATCAGATAGGCTCTGATAAATGATCAAAAGAAAAGTTACAATGAAGAGAATGACTTCTGACATAGGGCGACAATAAAAAGGGAGAATATGCAGTGTCTTCTTTGCAGTAGTACTAACATTCTCAGTGTTCTAACCCGAATTCCCCTACTGTTCTCTCAATGGTTTCATGTGTAGGTCTAAAGGATTTGATAGCTAGAAATAAAAACAAGAGAAAACAAGATGGCTTAGCCTGTAAAGGTACTTGGCTGTGCAAACATGGGAACTTGAGTTTGGTCCTCAGAACCCTTGAAAGGAGAAAACTGGCTTTACAAAATTCCTTGATTTATACACAAACACCTCTCACACAGACACACACATGCATACAAATACACACATACATACCCACAAACATTTTAAAAATAAAACCTATACCAACTCATGTTTGTCCTTTGATTCTTTTTTTCCTTTGCCTCGTGTTTTCTTGTTTAATTTCCTGATGAGGAATGACCGTATTGTTAAGCTCATATCATTTTTTTAAGATGATATAAGTCTGCACTCAATGTAAGGCAGCCCTTGCCTTCTTCCCATTATCTCTAACTCTGTTTATCAATCTCAACTATATTTATTAGTTTTAGCTTTCTAATATACAAGTTTTAGATTCTTAGTTGAAAATAATTAGACATACTTATCAGGTGCTGTGTGGCTTTGGATATAAATATATACTGTATATTGATCAGATTAGGCTAATTGGCATATCAGTAACTTTTAAAGAATTATCCTTTTGTGTGTGTGTGTGTACTGAGAATACCAAAATCATTTCTAATGCCTTTTTTGAAATATCCAGATAAGTGTTATTGTAATGAGTTTCCCTTTACATGTTACTTGGGTTTTTCTCTTGCAGCTTTCAATACACACTCTTTGTCATGTATAGTTAGTGTTTTAACCCTGATATGTCATAGAGACTTTCTTTTCTGGACTTACCTATTTTGTATTCTGTGTGCTTCTTGGCTTTATATGGGAGGGCCTCTCTTTAGATTAGAGAAACTTTCTTTCATGGTGTTGTTGATAATATGGTCTTTGCCATCTGTACTGGCTAGTGTTGTGTCAACTTGAAACAGCTGTAGATATCACAGAGAAAGGAGCTTCAGTTGAGGAAATGCCTCCATGAGATCCAACTGTAAGGCATTTTCTCAATTAGTGATCAAGGGGGAAAGGCCCCTTTTGGGTGGGACCATCTCTGGGCTGGTAGTCTTGGATTCTATAAGAGAGTAGGCTGAGCAAGCCAGGGGAGGCATGCCAGTAAAGAACATCCCTCCATGGACTCTGCATCAGCTCCTGCTTTCTTACCTGCTTGAGTTCCAGTCCTGACTTCCTTGGTGATGAACAACAGTATGGAAGTGTAAGCTGAATAAACCCTTTCCTCCCCAACTTGTTTCTTGATCATGATGTTTGTGCAGGAATAGAAACCCTGACTAAGACACCATATACTTAGGATTCTTCTCTCTCATCTATGCCTATAATTAGATTTTGTCATTTTCCTAGTTTCCCACATTTCCTGTTTCTTTCCTCTCTTTAACTTTTTTTCATATTCTTTGATCATTCAGTCTAGAAACTCTAGTTTATCTTGGAGTTTTTATACTCTATTTTCTACTTCATTAATTCTATGGAGAGTTTTACTTTGAGTTTTCTTTTTTTTTTCTTCTTTGTCTTTTTTATTAGATATTTTCTGTATTTACATTTCAAATGTTATTTCCCTTTTCCTGGTTTACCCTCTGAAAACCCCCTATTCTCTCCCCACCCCCTGCTAGTTGAGTTATTTGGCTTTCAATTTCTGTCTTCATTTCAGTTTTAGGTGTCTTCATTGTTTCTGTCTCCTTATTCAATTCTATTCTCAAGTTCTGGATCATCATTTTCCTCAACTTTATGTTTGTACTTTCTTGGCATCATTCAGGCAATTATTCTTCATAAGCCCTTTCTCCTTAATTTCATTAAGTTTTTGTGTATGTATGTGTTCCTTCTTTTAGCAACTTGAATTCTTTAAGGACATTTATAGTTCCTTTAAAATTCCATATCCTGGGTTTGTTGAGGTGATTATCATTGCCATCCATTGGTACAGAATTGGTGGATTTAGAGAGAAGTTACTGGTTTGATCTCATATTGTTTATATTGTTACAATAAGATCTGAGCTTGTAGAGACTTAGCTAGTTCTAAGTCTGATATGGTTAGGTCAGGTTAGAGCAGAAGATAGAATATGTGAGCAGGTGGGGTCTAAAGTTTTGAAATTGTTTAGGTGGGATGATGTCAGGTGGGCAAAAGATACTGGGACAAGTGTACAGATTGTGTCTCCTGGTTCAAGGCTAAAATGTTGAGGTAGGTTTGTTTAGGTGAAAATGTTGGAATTAATGTTGGCAGAGACCTGGGTGTTCAGGATATATAGATAAGGTCCTGGCAGAAGTCTAGAGTTAGGACGCCATACAGACAGTGGTAGTAAGATAAATCTGGAGAATTGAATGTGGGACCTGGGCTAGATCTGTTCTGGTAGGTTGACATTGCTGAGGAGATGAGGAGAGTCAGGGAGACTCACCTGGGCAGCCTCTGGAAAAAGATTTGGGAGATCTGTGAGGAAAGTTTGGATGTTGCACAGAAGAGAGCAGGCTAGATCCTGGGAATGCATGTGAGAGATCTGACTGGGTGAAGAGAGTAGATGTGGCATAGATAGGATCTGTTGGTGATAGTAAGTTGTGTGAATCTGGGATATATACCCGTAAGAAGGATGCGGAACATCTCAATGGTGGAAGATTATAGTATAATTTAACTCTCACTTGGACAATTTATTCATTGGTAGAGGTGGAAGACTAAAGTTCCCAGGTATCTTTGCATTTAAATATATTTCTTCCTTAGTGCTGATGTTGTTTATAGTTGTTTCATATATTGGGGCAGTAAGGTGTTGGTTGAATATATCGTTACCACTGTTGCATGCTTTTGCTGAATTAATCCTTTGACATTATAGAAAGCCTTCCCTTACTTTCTGCATAGTTTTTATATTTACTTAGTTTGTTTTAATTAGTATCTATGTAGCTATTGCTTACTTTTGACCTTGTGTTTTTGGAATCTCTTTTTATATTACCACATTTTGATGATGAAAATCTACATGTATATTTATGAGTGAGATGAACTTTTTCTGTCACTTGATCTTCAAAAATCTCTTCAAGTATGTTACATATGTAGACAGCCTATTAAAGAGTACATCATTTTTATGTTGTTCATTTTAAAGATGATTTATCATTGAGTTGTTTTTTATGTAAACAGTCTACAAAATTAGATTCAGAACTTTATGCTTTGATTGGATTAAAAATATTCATACATATATTTTAGACTTATTCTATCTTTCCTTTGAAAGTATTTTTTTTTCCTACGTAGAGGGAAAGATTTTTAGATCAAAAACAGCTTTGCAGAGCTTATCTTTCTTGTTGAACTTCTTGAAAGAGCCAGGTTAGTAAACTCACCACTCAATAGTATGTGAAATATATGTATATGTGTGTGTGTGCCTGTGTATGTGTTTGCATAGCCTCATGAAAGTTTATTGCCGTTTTTCATGAGCTTTGCCGTGTTTAAGATGAGATGATTCCCACTAAGAAGAATTATTTTGTATTGAACCAAAAGGGCAGTTACAAATGTAAGTAATGAAAGAACTCAGACTTTATGTCTTGTCAGTTAGGAGCTCCTTGTTGGCATGTTACATATCACTATGACGTCATTGTTTCCTGTGGGTCAGGAAGAAAAGATACTGTCTTCATGGAAAATAATATCTGGCTTTAATACTGATTTATAGGAATAAATCCAATTATTTTTCTGTTGTGTCCAGCCAGCAGACCACAACCTGGGTTCTAGCCTGGAAAGGCATTTTGGAAACCTGGAAGAGAAGAGGGGCTAGGTGGCGAGAGAAAGAAATGTAGCCAAGACAGTTATTCTGATCAAAGCTCAATTTTACTAGTTCCGACATTTCAGTTATAAAGGAAGGGGGAGGGAACCCGATTCCCGCCGAATAATCTCGGGTCCAGTAGTAGGGTGAGCACGTGGTGGCACCAACAGCAAAGCGGCAGGTTCCAGCAGTGGGCGTGGCAGAACGAATGAGCAGGAAGCTCCACCCCTGAGCAAGCAGGTTTCAGGCTGGGGGAGGGGAGACTACATTTTTCTTCAAAGTATAGTTTTGATATGTATGTTTGATTGGATGTTTATACAGTAAAATGATATATGTTGACAAAACTATTCTAAGATTTGTTCTAGACTTATTCTTCTATGAGAGTGTGTATTCACATGTGTGAACATGAGAAGTAAAAGTAGTAATAGAAAACAAAGAAGAAGACATGGCAACAAAGTGAGCAGGGATGGAGGAGGAGAATGGAGAGAGAGAGGGAGAGAGACAGACAGACAGACAGACAGACAGACAGAGAGACAGAGAGACAGAGAGACAGAGAGACAGAGACAGAGAGAGACAGAGATACTGAGAGAGATCCTTTCATTTTGGAGGTTACAAAAATCCAATTGACCTTTTAGAAAACATCTAATTGCCAAGCACTCAGGTACTTTCCGTGCTCAAACTGGCAGTCAAATATCACAAGAAAGGTTATTCATGTTATTTCAAAACCTACATAACCCAAGAAGTATTGCATTTTCTTGGAGAGATCCCAATTAAGCTCATCACGGTCTTCTGTTTAATTAATTAATTACTTAATGTTTGTCAAGTGTTTTGAAGATGCTAAATGGAATATATGTGTTAATTATCATTATTTATGAAAAGCAAATAAGATATTAATTCTTCTCATTTCCAAGCAGGTATAAACTCAAAACAGATGCCCTTTGTAGCTGAAGATGCACAACACAAAGAGCATTTTGCATAAACTCAAAGGTGGGATGGGACTAAACTATGCATCTTCTTCAATCTTTTTGCCCAGCATATATGTACTCTAAATTGATCAATGACATGATGCCTCCGTAGAATAAAACAAATTATATGTAATGTCTGATTGTGTTTCACAGTGTTCTTTGCATTATTAAAAAAAAAAAACTTGAGAATTGTATGAGAACCTTGAAATTCTGCATAAATTTAGAAGAAGGATTTAAGGCTGGTAGAAAAAGAGAATTGTTTTCCCATGGCACATCTGGCTGAATATTATTAATAAAATAGCTGCTTTACCATATCTTCCACTTTCACACTATTAAAGATAAAAGGCAAGTTCAGGCTGTTTGAGGTCAATTAGATTCTGTATCTCGCTGACATACAGTGCTCATGAATACAGAATCAAAGGACTTGCTTGTGACTTGCAAAACACTCGTGGAAGAGTGGAGAAAATGAAGGGCAACACTGACATCTAACAACTCCTAGGGTTTTCTCCAGACCGTGTTCTCCATTTATCACTAGAGATTTCAGACCCAAGAGACGCCAGAATATGCCAGAAAAGCAATTTCTGAGACTTTGAAACATGTAATCTTTGTTATCAAACCTGGTGTAGCTGCAAATCACGTTTTAAATATAAAATTGCAGAAGGTTTCACAACCTGTAAATCTTTTCTTGTCATTTTATGTTTCTGGTGTTAAATTTTGCCGTGTTAATGTCATCTTTACTTGGTAATATTTACAGCACCTAAATCAATGTTGAGGACAGACAGAATATTGAAGGATCAACTCTACTTACTCCACACACACTTTAATATTTTGACTGTCAGACCAGAGTTCAAGAAATAACCGCAGTAGAATGATAATGAGAAGTTTAACAGTTTTATGATGGCTGAAGCTGACTTTATGAAAGTTGATAAATTTCATCTTGTAGGTTTCAATTTCTCATTCCCTACCCAGAGATGGAGAATACATTGATACTGCATTTCAAATTGGCTAGATCAGAAGGAACAGCAGCTAAAATCCATTACAACCCAATTACACCCATCAGCTGAAGCTGTGTGCATTCACTCGTGAACATCAGCATTTAACCCATAAAGAGGAACTAATGAGAAATTTGAAAATGGAATCCACGCATCAGTAAGTTTGGAGAGATTTTTCCTTGGATTAATGATCTGTCAGAGAATCTTCAGCATGCTGGAAAGCCATTCTCTTTCAGTTTGTTTACTGACCATGAGAGGAGGGTTTTTTTTTTTCCCTCTGTCTACTCATCAAATATTCGCAACTCTTCAGTCCCCATAGTCATTGAAAATGTGTGGCGTGAGCAAGAACATTGGAATTAAGGTATGTGTTGGTGGACACTGCCTGTTATTAAGTGGGAAAAATTATATTAGTATTTGATTACTACCTGGAGTCTAGAAGCAAGTTCCCTGAACAAATTCTTTTGCTTCTATTGATGATACTCAGACAGCGACATCATTTTTATTTGAAACCTGGCAGTGTGTCTCTTGTTGCCCATCTTAGCAGCAATTCAATGGTTCAGAAATTTAAGAATGGGATGTTTTTATCTGTGATTGCATAGGTAGAAATAAATCTACTCGCTGAGTGGCAATTGCTTTAGGATAAACAAGGCATACTGTATGGAGGCTTACAATGCAATTGTCTTGTAGGTAAGCTTGAACATGGGTTAGGACTTCTTTTCATTAATAAAGATCATTTATATCACTCTGTCTTAAGATCTGGAAACTACAGCTATTAGATGAAATACATGTATATGTGGAATGATTAGGATCTCTGTTGCTATGACTCACAGGATGTGGAAAGCTGTGCCACGCTTTGCATACAAGGTAAATGCATAGATTCTACTTGCAAATTGAGCCAGGCAGGATTTCTTGCCCTGTGTCCTGTAGTTGCTGGCGTGCTCATCCATGTAGCTGTGTCATATACTTCCTTGTGATCAGGATGCTTTTAGCGGAAGTTAGAGTGTTATGGAGTTAATGGTCTTCGTTCTTTTACTAATTAAAATTTCAGGAGTTCAGTTTCTTTCTATTTGGAAATGTAAATAGAAAAGATCATGCAAAAGACTTTGAGTTTTAGGTTTCTATGTATGAGAGCCATCGGGAGGAAATCAGAGAAAGGAATACGATCTTGAAGACTTGGTGTGGGAGACAGGAAGCTTGGTTTGGGGTGAGATAATCATGGAAAATGCACAGGAGACAGTGAGTTTTGGTGTATCTTAAATATTGGTCATAGCGGTAACATTAGGACCTGAGACTTTTAGAGGCATGTGCTGGGCATAGGCTGGAAGTAACTTGTTGGTTTAAATACCAGTTGTTGTTGGTTTTTTAAATCTAGAATCAGTACCTTAACTCTTTTATTAAAAGGTTTTAATTAGATTATACATTTTTATTTATATATTTAATGGAAATTGAAGAGGCATATTAGAAGACTAGCTTTCATCACAAATCTTCAACGGTGGACATTTTATTTATTATTCAATATCAAAACAAGAAAATATGCATATGTATTTTGTTTCATGTTTTCTTCGCTATGTACTATTTTGCAAAAGCAGTGTAATAAGGAAGAGGTTTATCCTGGCTCCCTGTTAGAGTGTGTATTGTACTGTTGTAGGAGCATCATAGTATTAGGAGTTTGAAGTATTTGATGATAGGACATAGGATCTGTCATCTGTGACCATGATGAATGTTGGTGCTCAGACAGCTTTCTTCTTTTTATTCAGTGTGAAGTCCAAGCTCAGGAAATGGCCCTGCCCTCCTCTAGAGTAGGGCTTCCCCCTCAATTAAGTGCATCAAGATAATCTCTCACAGGTATCACCAGAGGCTAACATAATCAAGAAAATCCTCACAGGTGTGCCTTGAGGCTTATCTCTTAAATGATTCCAGATTTTGCAAACACATATTTACAGCTATCAGAGTGTAGAACTCTTCCATCATATAAGGATCCAGTGCTGCGAGTCTGTTAACAGTTTCTAGTCTTTGAGTTCCTCTACTGGTCCTTATATATCAGATAATCACCAAAATAGTTCCTCTGCATGCATTAACAGCTGTAGTAGATATCTCTATGTTTTGGGTTTTGCTTCAACCTTCAACGTAATATGTAAAACTCAAGGTCAGAATCAAGGTCTATTGAGTTCACTGTGTTTTGATTTTTATTCTGTTTGTGTTGTTATATTTCCCCCTTTCTACTGTTATCCTTAATGTTTGAAGATTACTTTTTATCAGTTTCATGTCTGTGACTTATCTTTGTGTCTGGCAGAGAAGATTCATTTACAACATGCCCTTTTAGTGTTTATTTGAGGAAGTCTTGATTTCCCACCTTTCCTTGAAAGCTTTTGGTGGGTCAAAGATCATGGATTTCTTTCTTTCTGGATTTGAAAGACATGACATTTCTTGATGATCATCATTCCTTTGAGAAATTTAGTGTTAGCAACTCTCTTTCCCCTCCCAATGAGGATCATTTTCTCATGTTACTCCCAAGAACCTTTCTTTGTTTTTACTTCTCCAGAATTCTTGGTACACATTAGTATGCATTCTTTTAAGTTTCCCTTAAGTGGGCTTTGCTAACTTTACTAATGTATGGGAAGGTGTCTTTTAGAAAATATTAGAAGCTGGGCACCATGTGCCTTTCCCCATCCTTTACCTTCTCTCCTCTCGGGATGCTGATAACACAGTAACAATCACTTATTGAAAAAAAACATTCATTCATGTATTTCTACACTTTCTCAAGTTTCTACTTTTCTGTTTGTCTTTCTATTTTTCAAACTGAGTAATTTTCATGCTGTTTTCAAAGTCACTGATTCTTTGCTCTCTCTGTTCTCTTCATTCTGGTATTTGAATTTTTGTACTGCTGACTTGATATTGTAATTTTTATACTTAAAATTTTCATTTGGTTCTTTTTAAACCTGTATTTACTGAGTTGTTTTAATTTTATTTCACTTGTTCCAAGCATGTTTGCTGTCAATATATTTGGGGATTTTTTTTTTTTTAATGAAAGTCCCTTTAGAATCTTTCTAAGAAAACTACAATTCCTGCATCATCGTGCTGTTGTCTTTTCTAGATGAGGGGGAAATCCTCAGAAGAACTGGTAACTTTGCTATATTATTATTGTTTTGTTTTGTTTTATTTTGTTTTTCAGGGCAGGGTTTCTCTGTATATCCCTGGCTGTCCCGGAACTCACCCTGTAGACCAGGCTGGCCTCGAACTCAGAAATCCACCTGCCTCTGCCTCCCAAGTGATAGGATAAAAGGCATGCACCACCACTGCCCTGCACTATATTATTATTATTATTATTA
The DNA here is from genome assembly GCF_000001635.26 of Mus musculus. Lineage (NCBI taxonomy): Eukaryota > Metazoa > Chordata > Mammalia > Rodentia > Muridae > Mus > Mus musculus. The sequence continues at coordinate 30,479,949 of NC_000074.6, read as the reverse complement.
TTATTATTATTATTATTATTACATTTTAGATAACATAAGACTCTGGATATTATATTAATGTTCAGTGTCAGTAGAGCTCCTATAAAGCAATGTTGATGGAGCCAGGGAGGGGCTACTTTGTTCTCACTGTTTGGATGAGCCAACAAGAATTCAGCCAGAGCTCAGAGAGAAGTAGGAAGGGCTGATCTTATGTCTCAGAGGCTGAAAACATTCTGGACCTAGGTCTGACTGTATTGAGGCTAGAAGCTTCCAGGACTAAGCCTAGGTAAGGAGACAAAGGCAGTAAGCCTCTGAGACAATTATTACAGGCAAATAAAACTTACTATTATAAGACTGCATTTCACCATCACTCAGGAGTTACAGCCATTGATCTAATTGCTGCTGAGTAGAGGAGATATTTCAGAATCCCTGGGTAGAAAAAGGAAAGGTGCCTTACTACTCTCCCCATGTAGGACTCACTGACACTGGAAGTTTCAGGGAAGCCACGTTTAGCTCTGGATAATGGTTCACATTCCATTTTTCTGTTGAGCTCCTCTGATGCCATCATAATGAGGGGTGGAAGTTACCCTGTTACTACCAGCCTTTCCAATCAGCTAGTTAGTATCATAATAACCTAGTTCTCAAGGGAGATTCATTTGATTCTGGAAGTGTCAGTTCATGAAAAATTGGTCTGTTGGTGACAAGTTTTGTCCAGTCTTTCTTAAGCCTTTAGAATTCGGCTGTGGGTAGATTGCAGTAACCTTTTTAGAAGTGTGGCCTAGAACAACCCTTGAGGAAGGAAAGCATAGCTCAGTGGTCCATTGTGGTAGAGGCTTAGAAGATAAGACTGATGAGAGAAACAAGGACACAAGAGGCCCAGCTCCTTGTTTAATATAGGAGAACAAAGACATCATTGTAAACTGGGCTAGGGGTCATTTATATAATATTCTGGCAAAAAAACCTCAAATTTTATTCTGCCTATGGCCTAAGAATATGTGTGAAATACATATAAATTTAAAGATGTACTTTGTTTGGTAGAGAATATAGTGTTCAGGTTGAGGCCATAAGTACAACTCAGTTTTCTCATCCAGGTCATGATGAGAAAGAACAAAATGTAGTGCAGAAAGATGAAGAAGACTGTGTCATTTAGTAAACAGCTCTGAGGTTTAGGACAATGAAATTATGTATAAGAACACGTCAGCAATTGTTAAGATGATCACCACAATTAAAAACAAACATAGTACTCTGTACTGGGACAATGAAAATGATATTCTAATAGAAAGATCACACCCAATGAAGGCCCCTGTTAAAGTGACTTTGATTCTGCCTATTGTAATTGTCATCTCAGAGGCTTACTGCCGAGTTAGCTCACACTTTCTAGTTTCTTCTGAACAGGGGTTGGCTGGTTCAATTCAGCTATTCTGGCTCAAACTCCTCTCCAAGCTGACTGATTCAATCTGGCTTCTCTCAGCTTCTCACTGAATTGCTCTGCTTGGCCTTAAACTAACTTTGATAATGTAATCTATCTTTTGGGTAGAGAGCTTAAACTGTTGAAGGAGTTTCCTGCTCACAGCAATTACCCAGGAATATGTTTCTGCAGTCACCAAAGGCCTAGGCATCTGTGGTCCAAGGGTCCAGGGTCCACTCCGAGCTAGTAGGAGCACCTGGTGGAGGTATTCTCATGGCACTGGTTCCTCAGACATACAAGATGTGAAGTTGAGGGAGTTTTGGAACTTGAGAGGAAATGAAGAAGGATCTGCCCCTTCACCCCTCCCTACTTTACAGAGCATCTTCAATAGCATGCATGATTCCAGAAATCCATGCACATATGGAGCATTAGTTAAGTTTTTGAAACATACTTTTCCTTGCTACTTAAAAAAGTCTGGGAAGGTGGTGAAAATGGGTGACTTGTGACAACTGGTAATAATTGGCAGAAAGACCAAGGATATCATTTATTTGTGTCTCAAAAATTGTTCTCTTATTCCAGGTAATAAAATTGTTTAGCCATCCTCCAATTAAATGCTTCTATTGTGTGTTCCTTTACTTCAACCTTCAGAGAGTGGGAGGGAAGTATTTTCTTTGCTACAATATCAAGTTTTTCTCTTCTCTTAAAATTAAAACCAAAATTATTGTCTTCAGCTTTTAATTTGAATCACTCTTGTTAAAGTGAGGTTGGCTGCTTTTCATATTAACCTCATTGTGTTCATCTGTTGCTCTTGAAATTGCATTTATATTATTATTCAACATAAGGATGTTGGGGGTTTAATTTCCAAATTCTTTTTTTTTATTAACAAATTTTATTTTTACATGTATACAATACTTTGTAATTACTCCCCCCACATCCTTTCTTATTTCTCTCCCACTCCTGCCTGAGAGTTATTGTGTTTATTTTATAAGTCAACTTTGAGAAAATGCACACCTACAAATATTTTACTGTGTGCTTATGTATCTGTGTGTGCCCTGTGCATGTGCGTGTGTGTGTGTGCTTATTACATGTGTGTATATGTATTGTTTGGGAGATGATCCTGTGAAGACATGTAGAAACTAAAGATTTGCATTGAAGTGATGTCCTTTATCACTTTCAGTCCTGTATGTTTTTTAGAAATGTCTTTTTACTGAACCTGAAGCTCACTCTTCTGGTTAGACTGGCTGGCAGGGGAGCATCTGGAATCCATTGGTCTCTCCTGGCCAGTACTGGAGTAATAGATACTAAGGCAACCTTTGGATTTTATGCCAGTGATCCCCATGTAATTCAATTTCTCCTGCTTGAGCAACAACTGAGCTATAGCAGCAGATTCTTCTCGGCAACTCTGGGCTTACCTTTGTCTTTTCTCCATGTCTTCTTCCTCCCACACTGTCCCAAAAACTACACCTTTTCTTACCTGTCCTACTGTTATAAATAACACCCACAATACAACATTGAATAAAGTAGGAGTAATGTGTAAACATTCCTTTGTTACCCATCTTAGTGATTTTGTTGGCTGCTTTTATGTCAACTTGATGAAAGCCAGAATTATTTCGAAACTGGAACTTTCAATTAAGAAAATATCCCCGTGGGCAAGTCTATTATGGTGTATTTTTCTGATTGATGATCAGGGTGGGAAATCCCAGCTCACTGTAGACAGAGCCATCCCTGGTTGGGGATTCTGGGATCTAAAATAAAGCAGGCTGAGCAATCTACAAGGATCAGTTTAGTAAGCAGCACTCCTTCATAGCCTCCTCCGTATCAGCTCCTAATTCCAGGTTCTGCCCTTTGATAATGAACTGTTGATATGGAAGTAGAAATGAAATTAATTCTTTTCTCCTCAAATTTCTTTTGGTCATAGTGTTTAATCATAGTAATAGAAACCCTAAATAATAAAGTGATTAATTACTTAACTGGAGATACTTAATACAAATTATGGACATGTTGAATTTTTATTTTGTTTAGTCTTTGTTTCAAAAAAAATGAATTTACAAATAAATCTTTTATAGTTCTCTCTCTCTCTCTCTGTCTCAGATTTTTTTAGGAATTAAAAAATGTGTTGTGTTATTTTAATTAAAATAATTTAAAGTACTTTTCTTAATATTCATACATGAATATGTGTTTGGAACAAATCTAATTTCAATACCTTTTCTTTCAAATTCTCCCCTATCCCTCCACTAATTTAGTTCCCTTCCAACTTCATGTGTGTACTCTCTTGCCCTCACCCACTCAATTTTATAAGCTGCCTATATATTTGTTGGAGTGAGGCCATCTTCTGCAGCATGGATAGTATTTCAGGGCACATTTCTGGTGCAAAGCTGACCCTCCCTTCCCACAACAGCCATCAGCTGCCAATTGGTCTGCAGGTGGAGTGAGACTTTGAGTTCCTCTGCAGTCTATTATAAGAATGTATCTGACTTGATCTTGTGCATATTCGCCTGCCAATGTGAGTACATATATTCAACTATATTACTGCAACCATCTACTCTACATGGCCCTTAATATCTTTCAGTTGGTTCTTGAGTGATGATACCTGAACATTTGTGAGAAGACATATGATATCTATTGTTTAGAAGTGACCACTCCCTCCCACCCCCGGTCTTTTATTCTTTGCACATTGACTGTGAATGTTTGCATTAACCACCATCTACTGCAAAAAGAAGCTTCCTTGCTGAACATATGAGTAAAGAAATAAGAACATTTGTGGTTTTTGTTGTGAGCCTAGCCTTTAATGGGTAAGCCATCTTATGCTTATATGTATATGTGTGAAACAACAATTAATAAACAAAAGTGGCCATAAGTTTACAAGAGAGCAAGGAGGGGTATATGGAAGGGTTTATAGTGGGGAAAGAAAAAGGAAACAGGTGTTATTATAGTATAATATCAAATATAACAGAAAAAAATATAAGATTTTTTTTTTTTGATTTATCTGTTTAACAGACTACTACTAGGTTCTCTGCTACAGCCTTGGACCTACTTAGTCACAGATTTTAGCCCAGTTAATAGTGCCATGTATGATTTCTACATGAGTCAGGAGTTTTAAATCCAATCCAAAAAGTGGGCAGTTACTCTCATAGTATTTCTCTCACTGTTATATCAGTGGGTATATCTTGCCAGTAAAATCATTGTAGTAGCTCACAGAGTTCACAGTTGGCTAATAAATACCATTGGTAATTATTCATCTTTCAGGAGCATTCAGAGAGTCTTCAGGCATCATGAAACCTAGCCAGTAAAGAAAAAGTGGACAAAAGGCTTCCAGTTTAGTAGCAGAATACCTTTTTTTTTTCATATTCTAAACTCAGGCATTTGATATGTTCAACAACTTGGCCTTACTTTTAATTTCTGGATGGTAACAAAGGACATTGGAAATAGACTGTAATGATGCAGAGGTCTATGGGACCCCAATTGAAGAGGTGAAACATATTTGCCATTTGACTTTTTATTTGATAGCCTATTGTGTCTGTGTACTATGCGCTTTTATATTGTAACTTCATTTAAACTCTGTATGTGTGTGCATGTGTGTGTGTGTGTGAGACCATTTTAGGAAGCTTCTACGTTAGGTTTTCCTTGGCAATTTCATAGTTCTTTGTTGTTAGTTATGCTTTTTTACTTTAAAAAATTATTCTTTAATCTTTTTTTTTTTTTTTTTTTTTTTTTACAATCTAGACTTTATCCCATTCCAGGTCCACCCTCTGATTGTTCCACATCCTATATCCTGCCCCCATCTCCAAGAGGATGTCTCCACTCCCCACCTCACCAGACCTCCCCACTCCCTGGGTCCCCAAGTCTCTCGAGAGTTAGGTGTATCATCTCTGAGTCCAAACCTGGCAGTCCTCTGATGTATAGGTGTTGGGGGCCTCATAGCAGCTGGTGTATGCTGCCTTTTTATGAGGTCAAAATCTTAGTACATGTTTAAATGCTGGACTTACTGCAGTACATAGTGGGAAGATATTTTAAGGTTGTATTTTTATAATGGAATGTATTTTTCTTGCTATAATAACTTTTTAATACCATTTATTTTTTAAATTAATTTTAACGTGGTATTGATATTACATATTTTGTTTCACTCTGAAATATCTTCCCAATTTATTCTTAATTGAATGGTTATTATAAACGCTATATTTTATCTAATATGAGAATATTTCTTTTAAATGTGCTTTCTTATTCTAATCCTGCCATGAATTTTCTTTTGTGTGTTTTGGTGGCAGATAAATGCATAAAATACATTAAGCACTGAAAGTGTAATTTAAATTTTAAGCTTCATGGCTTCCATTTTTAATGCTCATTCTAACTGTATATGAAATCATTAACTCGTATCCTCTTTGGGGCTGGTTAATTTGGATATGTTATATTTTTATTTATTTATAAGAGTTTTCTTATACTGAAGCAAAACAATATGCTTTGGATTTAATTTTAAATTTATGCACACAGTAAATATGCATGATATAGTATAAATGATATAATGGAATTTGGCACTAAAGAGAGAAAACACAATTCTTTTCCAGAATAAATAGGACATAAAGAAATAGAACAAGAATTTATGCCTTATGAAAAATAGTACCAGAATATAATTCATTAAAATCAGAAGTTTAAAATATTTATACATGTAAGCCTTAAAAAATATTCCTAAAGGTAAGTTATGGAATGAGGACTATGTCTACAGTGAAATTAATATCTATTTTGGCAACAAAATAAATTTAAGGCAACATATCATAAGTAATATCTCACCAAAGTACTACTAACCTTTAAAAAGTTATAGTCTAAGTATACATATTTTGAATAAAAATTTGGATTACCTAATTATCCTTAGAAACAATAACTTAAGAGATGTTATATAATACACTCACACATACACACACACACACACACATACCAAACTACCAAGAGAATGAAAATAATTGATATAAAAGCAGAAACCTTAGGCTAGGGGCTGCAGTTAGTGGTAGAATCAGTGCTTAGCATGTGACAGTCTCTGAGTTTGATCTTTCATACTGGAGGATTGGTAAAAAGCAAGACTGGCTAAATAGAAAATATAAATAAAGTCAGAAATGAGCAGCAAAAGTACAAAAAGACACTTATAATGGTTACAAAATAGACATACTTGGGCAAAATTTCACCAATTAGGAATACAAAAACAGTACGGATATAAAAATGTACCCTAGTAAGTGTGGAACCAAGTTTAGGATAGTTTATGATAAACATTGAACACATTAGCATGAATAATTTTCTAGTGGCACAAATGAATCTGAGGAAAATAGAAAATGCTGAGAAAATGAAGGAAGTATGTTGGGAGAAATATTTAAAAAGATGCCGACACATTCCCACCCATGTGCTGGCAACTCTTGGGCCCTGCTGGCTTTGTCTCTACCCACCAACTCTCTAGCGGGTCCAGAACACCCAAGTTCCTCTTGCTGCCATGCAACAACTTCCCACCCCATGGTCAACCAACACAACACCCATTCACCCAGTAGAATCAAAATTCTTAAAGCTTATAATTAACCAATCATATTTATGTATCAGTAAATTCTCAATTTGCAAGATGCCAATACAATAATTTCAAAATCAATTGATAATGATAAAGCTTTAGCCCAATTATTCTAACCTTATGATATCCTAACTACCTGTGGCTGATCAAAACCACATCCATTTTTCTTCCTCTCTTTCCCCACTACACTCTCAATCTCTGCAATTCTTAGCTCTGCTTCCCCTTTCCCTGTCCAATCACGGGCCTCCTTCCTGTCACCCAAATGTAACTGGACAGGGAAAATCCTGCAACAGAAGTTCTTGAAACTTCTCTGTCGTTGTAATGGAGTCCGGGACTCAAGTCATTCTATAAGTAAGACCAGCTGCACTTTTACAAAGGTTACTTCTTCATTACAGAGATTACAGAGTAGTTTTACTTGAAATAAAGAAAGCAAAACCCTTCTAAAAGCATTGTCTGAATCCAACATAACTCTAGCAGCAAAATTAAAGAACGACGGCACACAAGAGAAAACTCATAAACAGATGCTGTAATCCTAATGGAGCTATTTGCAAATTAATTTAAAAATGTGTTAGTAGACTGATATATTATGTCCAAAAGGCATAGAATGAGGATGCGAAAGCATTTCCCATCATGAAACATGTGAATTAATTTAATTGGACAGCAACAAATTAGAAGAAAAGTGAACAGACATCTGAGCAATTCAATATGGGTGAATAAACCATTTGATTCATTATAGTATTTTTCAATGTCTTAGAAAAGAGAACCTCTTTCTAAGCTAAATATTGAACTTGGCTTAAATATTATACCTTGGCTTAACAATCCTCCTTAATCACTAAGAAAACTTCATAAACAATCATAAAATCTTTTATATTGGGATGTAAGTTAATTATGTTCCCTCTCTCAAAAGGTTTCTGCTACTGGGAGCTGTGATAAAGGAGCCAGTTGGGATGAATTTAAGGAGCGTGGCATGCAAGAGTGTGCTTGGTTATGAGGGACAGGACCCTGGATATAGAGGAAAGCAAAGGTAAAGATGAAAGCAGGATGCTGGAGGTTGTAGGGAAGGGCCCCTGAGGCGTGTACACTGTCAGTGGTAGAATCTCAGACGGTATGAGTGAGTCACATGTCCTGCCTTAAAGGGTATGTGAATTCCTGGACTGTAGCTATGTGAAGCTGCCATGGGTTTCTGACCTGTAGAACTATAATATTTATACTCTGTGGATTTTTATTAAAGTGGCATATACAAAAATTAATACCTAAATGACTTCCAATATGTTTGAAATAAGAAAAGGCCTACCTTTTATGTTAACAGTGTTAGAGATACCAGACCATGTCCCAAAAGTATGAATACTTGGAATCACATATAACTAGATAAACTGATTGTCAATCAAAAGCAAGCAAGCAAGCAAACACACAAAAGGAAAAGAAAAAACCAAAAACAAAAGCAATGAAAAAAAATGTCATCCAGGAAGTAACCAGATTTAAAAAAAAAATCAATATTGAAAAATCAATAGCTTTCTTATACACAAGCAATGACCGATTTAAAGTGTAATAGAAAAATGGGGTTCATTTAGAATGGACAGAAAGCTCATTAAATACTTATGATTAGGTACAACAAGCAACTTGTAAACCTATTAAAAGAAAACTATAGAAGTTTATTGAAGGTCATAAAGCAAGCACTAGAGAGAAGAGGAAGTTGTACTATGCCCTTGGTAAGAAAAACTCAATATTTGAAAGAAATCTCAAATCATGCTATAAATTAAAGTGAATTTGAAGATTGAAATGGCAGTGTAATTTGTCTGAGCTTATGCGGTGATTTTTAGATCTATCACAGAAGATAACATGTAAAATAAAGTTAGAAAACATTAGAAAGGACCACCAAAAACACAAGTCCCCCAGATACCACAGCATACAGATTTATAGCTACTTCTAGAAACAACAAAGTTAAAAGAACATAATATAATGTCTGAATGTCTATTTTTATGAGGATTCACCCCATCAAACATTGTTTGGTTAACCACAGTGATATGCTTGCTCTTCATTATCCTCTTGGAAATTTGTACTTTGTTCTCTAAAACATAACTAGGAAGAGCCTAACTACAGGTAGACCAAAATGCTAAGTAGAGAACAAGTTCTGAGCTACTGAGAATAAAATGCAAGACGCTACTAAAAAATCTGAGGATTGACATTTCTTCGAAGAGTAATACCAGCTGCCACAAGACAGAGCAACAACCTATAAACCCAACTGCACATGAATTATAAATTATATATTGTTTAACAGAAGGAAAGCCTTTGTATCTTCTATGAAAACATAAAGCCTTGATCATTAAACACTTTAGAGAGAGAGCCTACAAAACAAAACTCAAAAGACCAAACTGCAACATAGAGAGAAATGCACAAGGGATGCAAAACAAAACAAAACAAAACAACAACAAATCCTACTAACAGCCAAATGATGAATCCACACCACAGATGTTCCCAGGAGGCTGACAATACACTACATCATGCTGAATAACCAAGACTTGGACAGGTGTTCTCATCATGGGGCCCTGTGGAACAAATTCTTCCAAAATCGATTAGTTTAACATGACAAATGTTTAACTACCTCATAGTTTGTGTGGTCAGGAATCTGTGAGGTGCTTGCCTGAATGTTTGTGACTCAGGGTGTCTCCTTTGGTAGTTCAGCTGATAACCCAGGTTGAAGCTATTGCTGGATGCAGCTTCAGCATTGATCAAAAGGCTACCTGCTGAGCTAGCTCAGTGGGTATCATCAGGCTTTGGTGCCCTGTATCTGCCTAACTGGGATCATTAATCCTTATCAAGGCACATGGTGTCTCCATGGTATCTGGAGTACCCAGCATAGGAAGAAGACAGACCAGGCGGGAAGTTGCTTTATGCTTTTCTGCCACTGGGACATTCTTTTTGTTAAAATTAAGTTGAGCTCACATGTACATAGTTTTTCATTTGCTTGTTTTTAAGAATTTTAAAGTTTACTTTAAGATATACTATCTTAACACATTTTGAATTATACAATAATATAATAACTCTAAATAATATGCTGTATAACAAATACCCAAATTTCATTCTTTATTTTTAATTTTTATTGGATATTTTCTTTATTTACATTTTAAATGTTATCCCCTTTCTTGGTTTCCCCTCTGAACCCCCCCTTATCCAATTTGCATTCCCTCTGCTTCTGTGAGGGTGTTCCCCTACCTACCCACCCACTCCAGCTTCCCCCGTCTGGCATTCCCCTACACTGGGGCATTGGTGACAGAAACTCTGCATTTAGTGAAGAACATGTATCCTTTTCTTAATCTCCCAGCTTCTGGCAAGTACCATTTAATTAAATTTATTTATTTGTCTGTCTTAAAGAGTTTATTTACTGAAATTGAAGCAAACAATATTTGTTCTTCTGTAACCAAGAAAACTACATCATTGACAAGAAATAAACTATAAGTAATTCCCAGATTCAGTAGGATCTCATTATGTGAAATAAATAAATGAAAAAAGGAATAACTGCTAAGCTAAAAGCAGGAGAAGTAAATTAGTGTGCATATACATAAAAAAGAATATTTTACCTTAAAAACTCATAAAGTTGCTTGAAAAAAAATTTGAAAATGAAAGTAAAATATTGATATTCTAAATTGAGGAACATTCATAAGGATAAGTAGTATTTAAATAATGATATTACTGATGGTTCTTCATTTTCATTGAATCCTAAGAAGTTTTGTATGCTTCGGGTAAACATTACTTCAGATATAGATGTTTTTCTTTTACTTATCAGTTACAAATCATAGGATCAGATATAAGAATTCCTGCTGATAGTAAGCCTGAATTCAAGTACTGGAAAAAATATGTACTAAGACAGTTGTAGATAAACCAGGGCAAGCCATGTTTTGCTGACAATCTCTGTAGGTTGATAAATGGATGGAGCATTAAACATGGAAGGGCAGTTCACTGGAATTTCTTTTTGATTAAAAACTATAATAATAAATAAAGAGGGCAGCCAGGCTGAAGTTTGTAATATGTCAATGGTTCCATCTCCCCCCCCCTGCCCGCCCCCATGCTTTATGACATTTATGATTTGGGTTTCTGCTTTGTCATAATATAACATTTTAGAACAAATAGTGTTCACATTAAATGTTCAAATGTAAACATAAAAACCCCAGGAATTACAGGGTGTGCACTTTGATGCATCTTCACACAGTAGCTACATCCTGTAATTTTCAATCAGAAATGAAATATCACCAGCATTCGGGAAACCTATTTTTGTACTCGAGTAAGCATCCCCGTCTAGAAAACAACATAACAAGGGTAAAGTATAAAACTCAGAAAGGAGACTTTCTCCATTCTTCAGAAGAAAGGCCACCTCTGTTGATACATGCTGATGTTTTCAGGATTACGATAGACTGCTGGTTAATTAGGGGATAATGAGTTGAAGGGTAATGCTTTCTCTTGGTAAGGACAATCCTGTTCTGTTTGCATGTGTTCTGTCTTCTGTGAAACAGGTTAGCGATCCTGAGGGACTACAGTGGTAGAAGGCCCCCTCCCACTGATAATTCTCTTCACACACATGTTTTTCACGAGCAAACACATCTTCTCAGAGGAGAGATGCACTCTCTTGTCTTTGTGTTTTTAAGGCTTGTAGAGAGTTCACTCTACCCTCATTTCTAAACGTGGAAGAGTTATCTTTTCATAATGTCTTGAAGTTCTCCTCTACTGAATTTAGAAAGTAAAGTATTACCTCTCTGTTGTGGCGAGTTTTTGGCTGCTCCACTTTGTACTGCCGGTTGGTCGCACTCTTTCACCCGCCCAGGAGTTAGCTGAGTTCTGTAAATGGAAACACAGGCATGCATGCACGCATGCACGAACGCATGCGAGCACACATGTGCACCAGCTAATTTTAAAATGCCATGGCTAACTCAAAGGCCTGGCACTCCTAAACCTTCTCCTGCTACCCCAGATCCATTTGGAGAAGTAGCCACTTTCTGGTAATATCACATGGTTGGATGGCTTTATCTCCTGCTGCTACTGCGTCCCCTTCTTCTTTTCCCAGTCCCTGCAATTCTCCCTCCATCCTACCTGTACAACTCTAAGTGTCCTGCACCATGTCTAGCTATTGACTGCTGGCATCTTTGTTGATAGATTAAAAACCAACTGGGGGCAAGGACCTTCAGCATCTAGACATGCAGATTCAAAGAATTAGCACCTATTGCCAATTCCTCTCTTCTCACTTTCTTACTAGACAGAAGAAACAGCATTCTAGGTAGAGTTCCCTATATAAGTCCATCTTAGGAACACCTTTAATTTTCAATTACTTTTTATATTTCAGGGTCATTCTATAATGTCCAAAGTTAACCTGTAAGCCCCACCAGCCAAGGACCCAGGTAATGTCCTGGAATGCTGGGAACTGCAGTTCTTGGAAAATAACATGTGGCTCAGTGCTATTCTCAGCTAGGAAATTCTTGGGCATGGTTTTGATTTATTTGGTCTCTTGGTCAGCATTTAATATTTAATAAAGCTTGCTTTAGAATTGGGTGAAGATGGTGGAATTAGTGAATGTCTTTATTAATTCTGGAAATCTACTCTGAGATTCTGACATGACACTACAGATTCTTTCACAGTGTATTTAATTATTATTTGTTATTCTTTTTTCAGTGGATGGTCATTCAAATATAGGCTAACTGTACAAAGAACCAATTATAAATAAGTGCATGTTCAGTTATGGATGGGTCATTTCTATTGATCTCTTGCCATCCAAACTCAGGCAATTTCACCAGAGTGTGAAAGAATGTAAAAGCTAGTGGGTGGGTGAAGAATCATAAAATGGCAACTTCTGAACATGTCAGGGTTGTTTTACCAATCCAACTCACAGCAAGTATTTACCTGAACAAGACCTGCATAAGGTCAAGCTAGTAATAAAGTGAATCCAGTATGGCCCCACCCTTGCCTGAGGAGGTATTGGTAGTTGGTGGCTGCCAAGAGAGAGTTTTCTTTTGGGGACATGCTGTTTTTATGCTGCTCATACCACAAAGAATGGCCCCATACCCATATGAATATGGACCATACTAATTAGAGATGAGTCAGGGGATTGATAATTATAAAAAAGAATAAGAGGAGTTGAATCTAGGAGACAGTCAAGGAGAGGGGAGTTGGAGAAAGATAAAGGTGGACAAGTATTATATTTTAGCTTTTGTTTATACATATACACATATGTTTATACACACACACACATGTGTGTTGTGTGTGTGTGAGAGTATGTGTGTGTGTATTGTATAAATGTATGGGATTTCTAAAGAATAAAAATATGGACTTTGTTCAACTATCAATTTACATATTCATTCATGAACACAAATACATTCAATAAAATTTGGTTAGTCACCACATGTTAACACTATCTTTAACACTGTAGCTAGAGTCATTGGAAGACAAAATAATGAAAGGAACCAAAACCTCTTACACTCTCTCTAGAAGGAGGAGATAATAAAATCATAAATATAATATGTATTAGAAAGTATTGAGTGTGTGCAACAATTTAAGGAAGGAGCAAGGTTAAAAGGTCCAGTGAGAATAAATACATCATTTAAACTTAAGTGGTCAAAGAGGGTATTAACAAATGATAAATAGTGTGGGAGAAGACATATGTTCATTGAGAAACTCAGAATAGTGGAGGTACCAGATGAGGTGGGGGCATTCTGAGCCTGATTTGTCAATACAATGGGGATAATATATGACACTTGGGGTCAGTAGTAGGGGTTGAAAGCTAAAACACCTGAGGAGCTTGAGCAGTAAAGAATGGACCACTGTGTTCTCCTTCCCTGGCCAATCATTAAATCAATCTTTGGAAAGATAAACCCTAACTTACACGTTCTCAGAGATTTTTAAATGATTCTTCTACCTTTGTGTAAGCATACTAAGATATGATGTGACAGCAAAGAGGCTGTTAGAAGGTCACTGCAGTACCCTAGAAAAGTGATAATCATCTATTTGACTGATTTGACCAAGGAAGTAAAAGTCAAGCTAGTAAAATAGTAAGGTCTGGTTAGGAATATACCTTAGAACTAATTGAAAGGGAATTTGCTACCAGAGTGTAGTTGAGGTGTAAGAGAACGAAGAGAAGATCATGTTATGATTTGGGGTTTGATAATCCGGAAATATTAATTGCAATTAAAACAGGAATGGAGCAGTAGGTAGGACTATTGAAGGCTTGTAAACGAGGTCATCAGTTCATTCTAATTTTTGCACACGTCAAAGTTAATTTAGGCATTTTATGTAGTTGTTGAGAAAGCTGTTAGGTATAAAGATATGGAGTTCATATTTAGCAGAGATCAAGACTTAAGATATTAATTAGAGTGTCACCAGAGAAGCTGTAATAGCATGGAGACACCAAAAAGAGGTTATAAAAGAAGAAAATACGTCCGAATACCAAGTGATATTATTCACTTTTCTGTTGCTGTGATAAAACCACAATGTTCCAATGCAACTCAAGGAAGAGAATTTATCTTAGCTTGTGGTTCCAGGTGGATAAAATCTATTATGACAGAGAGGAAGCATATGGCAATAAGCAGCTGGCATAGTGGGCAGGACAGGAAACTGAGAGCTCATATCTTCAAGGATGAAATACAGAGAGAAAACTGGGAATGGAATGAATGGGGGCTTTAAATATCAAAACAACTCCCCAGTGACTTACTTCCATCAGCTAGCCCTCAGCACCTAAACCTTTTCAAACTCACCACCAACTGAGGACCAAATATTCAAATGCCCTGGACTGCAGGGAACATTTCTCATTCAAACCACCACACAGGGCAGCATCATGAAAAAGTCCAGATTATGGAAACAAACTTACCATAGGAAAGATCAACAAAAACACTCATGACTTTGAGAAGAACAGTTTCAATGAAATGGCAGATGTTTTCTTGACCTAAATAAAATAGGAAAAACTAAAATCTTAAAGTGTTCATCATTCAGTCCAAGTTTATAGAGATGAGAGCCATGATATGAAGTCAAGTGTGGAATTTTATTTTAGAAAGCACAGTGTGTGTGTGTGTATGTGTGTGTGTGTGTGTGTGTGTGTGTGTGTGTGTGTGTGTGTGTGTGCTGACAGAAAAGAGGGCAATAGTGTTTTGCTTATATTAGGTCTTTAGGGTTAAAAGACAGATCATAGTTGAATTCCTAACAGAAGTTACCAGAAGGCAAAAACCTCCAGAGACTGTGAAGCTTGGCTATAGTGAGAAATATCTACGTGGACACTGAGAGTCCTGCCAAATGGATATAGTGAGCAAGGTTGTCTAAGTAGAGGGATAGAAAGTGCTGACTGTGTCAAAGACTGCTAGGATCTTCTA